>NC_057405.1:30144256-30309330 GCF_019320065.1 Cervus canadensis
GTAATATTCCATGGTGTATATGTACCACAGCTTCCTTATCCATTCATCTGCTGATGGGCATCTAGGTTGCTTCCATGTCCTGGCTATTATAAACAGTGCTGCGATGAACATTGGGGTGCACGTGTCTCTTTCAGATCTGGTTTCCTCAGTGTGTATGCCCAGAAGTGGGATTGCTGGGTCATATGGCAGTTCTATTTCCAGTTTTTTAAGAAATCTCCACACTGTTCTCCATAGTGGCTGTAACTAGTTTGCATTCCCACCAACAGTGTAAGAGGGTTCCCTTTTCTCCACACCCTCTCCAGCATTTATTGCTTGTAGACTTTTGGATAGCAGCCATCCTGACTGGCGTGTAATGGTACCTCACTGTGGTTTTGATTTGCATTTCTCTGATAATGAGTGATGTTGAGCATCTTTTCATGTGTTTGTAGCCATCTGTATGTCTTCTTTGGAGAAATGTCTGTTTAGTTCTTTGGTCCATTTTTTGATTGGGTCATTTCTTTTTCTGGAATTGAGCTTCAGGAGTTGCTTGTATATTTTTGAGAATTAATCCTTTGTCTGTGCTTAATTCGTTTGCTATTATTTTCTCAATCTGAGGGCTGTCTTTTCACCTTACTTATAGTTTCCTTTGTAGTGCAAAAGCTTTTAAGTTTCATTAGGTCCCATTTGTTTAGTTTTGCTTTTATTTCCAATATTCTGGGAGGTGGGTCATAGAGGATCTTGCTGTGATTTATGTCGGAAGTGTTTTGCCTATGTTCTCCTTTAGGAGTTTTATACTTTCTGGTCTTACATTTAGATCTTTAATCCATTTTCAGTTTATTTCTGTGTATGGTGTTAGAAAGTGTTCTAGTTTCATTCTTTTATAAGTGGTTGACCAGTTTTCCCAGCACCACTTGTTAAAGAGGTTGTCTTTTTTCCATTGTATATCCTTGCCTCCTTTGCCAAAGATAAGGTGTCCATAGGTTCGTGGATTTATCTCTGGGCTTTCTATTCTGTTCGATTGATCTATATTTCTGTCTTTGTGCCAGTACCATACTGTCTTGATGACTGTGGCTTTGTAGTAGAGTCTGAAGTCAGGCAGGTTGATTCCTCCAGTTCCATTCTTCTTTCTCAAGATTACTTTGGCTATTCGAGGTTTTTTGTATTTCCATACAAATTGTGAAATTCTTTGGTCTAGTTCTGTGAAAAATACCGTTGGTAGCTTGATAGGGATTGCATTGAATCTATAGATTGCTTTGGGTAGAATAGCCCATTTTGACATATTGATTCCTTGACCAATCATGAAACACGGTTGTTTCTCCATACTGATTTGTGTCTCTCTTTGATTTCTTTCATCAGTGTTTTATAGATTTCTATATATAGGTCTTTTGTTTCTTTAGGTAGATATACTCCTAAGTATTTTATTCTTTTTGTTGCAATGGTGAATGGTATTGTTTCCTTTATTTCTCTTTCTGTTTTTTCATTGTTAGTATATAGGAATGCAAGGGATTTCCGTGTGTTAATTTTATATCCTGCAACTTTACTATATTCATTGATTAGCTCTAGTAATTTTCTGGTAGAGTCTTTAGGGTTCTCTATGTAGAGGATCATGTCATCTGCAAACAGTGAGAGTTTCACTTCTTCTTTTCCTATCTGGATTCCTTTTACTTCTTTTTCTGCTCTGATTGCTGTGGCCAAAACTTCCAAAACTATGTTGAATAGTAGTGGTGAGGGTGGGCACCCTTGTCTTGTTCCTGAATTTCAGGGGAAATGCTTTCAATTTTTCACCATTGAGGGTAATGCTTGCTGTTGGTTTGTCATATATAGCTTTTATTATGTTGAGGTATGTTCCTTCTATTCCTGCTTTCTGGAGAGTTTTTTTAATCATAAATGGATGTTGAATTTTTGTCAAAGGCTTTTTCTGCATCTATTGAGATAATCATATGGTTTTTATCTTTCAATTTGTTAATGTGGTGTATTACATTGATTGATTTGCAGATATTAAAGAATCCTTGCATTCCTGGGATAAAGCCCACTTGGTCGTGGTGTATGATTTTTTTGATATGTTGTTGGATTCTGTTTGCTAGAATTTTGTTAAGGATTTTTGCATCTATGTTCATCAGTGATATTGGCCTGTAGTTTTCTTTTTTTGTGGCATCTTTGTCTGGTTTTGGAATTAGGGTGATGGTGGCCTCATAGAATGAGTTTGGAAGTTTACCTTCTTCTGCAATTTTCTGGAAGAGTTTGAGTAAGATAGGTGTTAGCTCGTCTCTAAATTTTTGGTAGAATTCAGCTGTGAAGCCATCTGGTCCTGGGCTTTTGTTTGCTGGAAGATTTTTGATTACAGTTTCGATTTCCTTGCTTGTGATGGGTCTGTTAAGATCTTCTATTTCTTCCTGGTTCAGTTTTGGAAAGTTATACTTTTCTAAGAATTTGTCCATTTCATCCAAATTGTCCATTTTATTGGCACAGAGCTGCTGGTAGTAGTCTCTTATGATCCTTTGTATTTCAGTGTTGTCTGTTGTGATCTCTCCATTTTCATTTCTAATTTTGTTAATTTGGTTCTTCTCTCTTTGAGAGAGGACTCTTAATGAGTCTTGCTAATGGTTTGTCAATTTTGTTTATTTTTTCAAAAAACCAGCTTTTAGCTTTGTTGATTTTTGCTATGGTCTCTTTAGTTTCTTTTGCATTTATTTCTGCCCTGATTTTTAAGATTTTTTCTTCTGCTAACCCTGGGGTTCTTCATTTCTTTCTTCCTTCTCTAAATTGCTATTAGTGTAGAGTTAGGCCTTATTTAATTTGGCTTTTTTTCTTGTTCTTGATGTAAGCCCTGTAATGCTATGAACCTTCCCCTTAGCACTGCTTTCAGTGTCCATAGGTTTGGTTGTTGTGTTTACATTTTCATTCATTTCTATACATATTTTGATTTCTTTTTTGATTTCTTCTATGATTTGTTGGTTATTCAGAAGCGTGTTATTTAGCCTCCATATGTTTGAATTTTTAACAATTTTTTTCCTGTAATTGAGATCTAATCTTACTGCACTGTGGTCAGAAAAGATGACTGGAATGATTTCAATTTTTTTTGAATTTTCCAAGACCAGATTTATGGCCCAGGATGTGATCTGTTCTGGAGAAGGTTCCGTGTGCACTTGAGAAAAAGGTGAAGTTGATTGTTTTGGGGTGAAATGTCCTATAGATATCAATTAGGTCTAGCTGGTCCATTGTGTCATTTAAGGTTTGTGTTTCCTTGTTAATTTTCTGTTTAGTTGATCTATCCATAGTTGTAAGTGGGGTATTAAAGTCTCCCACTATTATTGTGTTACTATTAATTTCCTCTTTCATACTCGTTAGTGTTTGCCGTACATATTCCGGTGCTCCTATGTTGGGTGCATATATATTTATAATTGTTATATCTTCTTCTTGGATTGATCCTTTGATCATTATGTAGTGTCCTTCTTTGTCTCTTTTCACATCCTTTATTTGAAAGTCTATTTTATGTGATATGAGTATTGCGACTCCTGCTTTCTTTTGGTCTCTGTTTGCATGAAATATTTTTTTTGCAGCCCTTCACTTTTAGTCTGTATGTGTCTCTTGTTTTGAGGTGGGTCTCTTGTAGACAGCATATATATGGGTCTTGTTTTTGTATCCATTCAGCCAATCTTTGTCTTTTGGTTGGGGCATTCAACCCATTTACATTTAAGGTAATTATTGATAGGTGTGGTCCCGTTGCCATTTACTTTGTTGTTTTGGGTTCACGTTTATACAACCTTTCTGCATTTCCTGTCTAGAGAAGATCCTTTAGCATTTGTTGAAGAGCTGGTTTGGTGGTGCTGAATTCTCTCAGCTTTTGCTTATCTGTAAAGCTTTTGAATTCTCCTTCATATCTGAATGAGATCCTTGCTGGATACAGTAATCTAGGTTGTAGGTTATTCTCTTTCATTACTTTCAGTACGTCCTGCCATTCCCTTCTGGCCTGGAGGGTTTCTATTGATAGATCAGCTGTTATCCTTATGGGAATCCCTTTGTGTGTTATTTGTTGTTTTTCCCTTGCTGCTTTTAATATTTGTTCTTTGTGTTTGATCTTTGTTAGTTTGATTAATATGTGTCTTGGGGTGTTTCGCCTTGGGTTTATCCTGTTTGGGACTCTCTGGGTTTCTTGGACTTGGGTGGCTATTTCCTTCCCCATTTTAGGGAAGTTTTCAGCTATTATCTCCTCGAGTATTTTCTCATGGCCTTTCTTTTTGTCTTCTTCTTCTGGGACTCCTATGATTCGAATGTTGGGGCGTTTCACATGTCCCAGAGGTCCCTGAGGTTGTCCTCATTTCTTTTGATCCTTTTTTCTTTTTTCCTCTCTGCTTCATTTATTTCCACCATTTTATCTTCTACCTCACTTATCCTATCTTCTGCTTCCGTTATTCTACTCTTGGTTCCCTCCAAAGTGTTTTTGATCTCATTCATTGCATTATTCATTTTTAATTGACTCTTTTTTATTTCTTCTAGGTCTTTATTAAACATTTCTTGAATCTTTTCAATCTTTGTCTCCAGGCTATTTATCTGTAACTCCATTTTGTTTTCAAGATTTTGGATCATTTTTATTATCATTATTCTAAATTCTTTTTCAGGTAGATTCCCTATCTCCTCCTCTTTTGTTTGACTTGGTGGGCATTTTTCATGTTCCTTTACCTGTTGGGTATTTCTTTGCCTTTTCATCTTGTTTAGATTGCTGTGTCTGGAGTGGGCTTTCTGTATTCTGGAGGTCTGTGGTTCCTTTTTATTGTGGAGGATTTACCCACTGGGTGGGGTTAGACGATTGGCTTGGTCAAGGTTTCCTGGTTAGGGAAGCTTGCGTCAGTGTTCTGGTGCGTGGAACTTGATTTCTTCTCTTTGGAGAGCAATGGAGTGCCCAGTAATGAGTTTTGAGATGGGTCTATGTGTTAGGTGTGACCTTGGGCAGCCTGTATGTTGGCGTTCAGGGCTATGTTCCTGCGTTGCTGGAGAATTTGCGTGGTATGTCTTGCTCTAAAACTTATTGGCTCTTGGGTGGTGGTTGGTTTCAGTATAGAGGCTTTTGGATGGTCACTTATTACTTAAAGTTCCATGTAGTCAGGAGTTTTCTGGTGTTCTCAGGTTTTGGGCTTAAGTCTCCTGCCTCTGGATTTCAGTTTTATTCTTCCTGTAGTCTCAGGACTTCTCCAACTATACAGCACTGATAAGAAAACTTCCAGGTTAATGGCGAAAAGATTCTCCCCCGTTAGGGACACCCAGAGAGGTTCACAGAGTTACGTGAAGAAGAGGAGAGGGAGGCGGGAGATAGTGATGAGCAGGAGGAGAAAAAGGGGGACTCAAGAGGAGAGAGACAGATCTACGCAGTTGTCTGTTCCCAGAGTGTTCTCCGTAGCCCAGACACCTACAAAGATTCACAGAATTGGATTGGGAAGAGAAGGGGAAAGGAGGAAATAGAGGTGTTCTGAGGTAGAAAACAGAGAGTCAAGATTGGGAGAGAATAATCAACACACTCCTGAATAAAAATGGGAACTGAATTTCGGTTTAAAAATTGGGCTTCTCTTCTTTTTTTTTTTTGTAAGGTTATAGTGTATTGAAAATGAAAATTAAGGAGTAGTAGAGGAGTACTAGAGGACTTTAAAAGAAATAAGAGAAAAAGAAAAATAGAAAATAGAAGAGAAAAAGGAAAGAAAAAAAAGAAGAAAAAAAAAGAAAAAGAAAAAAACAAGAAAGAAAAAATTTTTTTTTCCCTAATTAAAAAAAAATCGTAAAAATCTATGAAAATGAAAGTTAAGGAGTAATGGGGGAGTAATAGGGAATTTTAAAGGAAAATAAAAGAGAAAAAATAAAAAATAAAAAAATTTTTTTTTCTTACTTAAAAAAAAAAGTAAAAATATATCTAGGAATTTCTCTGGAGCTGTTGCGGTCAGTGTGGGTTCGGCTCAGTTTCAGATAGCTCCTCGTTCCAGCTTACACTTCTCGATATCTACAGGCCCCTTCCAGTGTAGTCGGTGTTTTCTACAGGGATTTTAATCTGTTGCACCGGTCCCTTCTGAAGCGGTTCCCTTTGTTTATTTGGCTTCTGTTTGCCGGTCTCTTCAGAGCCTCATTTCCGCCCTGACACAGGCGGGCGGAGATGGACTCTTATTTAGGTAGCTAGTTCCGTCGCTCTGCGGGGAGTGGCTGGCGGGAGGGGCTGGCCCTGCGGGGGCGGGCTGGCGCTGCCGGGAGGGGCTGACACTGCTTTCTCCGTCTGCGCTGCTCAGACTCCCGGCCGCTCTATATGGAGCGCGCCCCGCGCTGCGCTAGGTTCCAGCCCTCGGGTGTTCCACAAAAGCACGGAACGAAAAGCTGCGCCCGCTCTATGTGCCTTCCCCGTCAGAGCGGTCCAGGCAGCCAGGGGCTTGGTGGGCGCACTCTCCCCAGGTGTGGCGCGCCCCCTCCCTTCCGCGGACCCAGTCTCAGTTTCCGCTGGCGCCAGTCGGGTGCCTGCGCCTCCCGCCCTCTGCGTCCCCAGCCCCAGTCCCCGCCCGCGCCGGTCGGGTGCCTGCGCCCTGTGTCTCGCCGCGACCTTCCCCTCCCCCCTGCCTCCGGCGGGGCTGGGCCGGTCCGCAGCCTGCGAGCTCTTCTCTGGACTTTCTCGGTCCCTTTGTTCTGCGGCCGGCCGGCAGTGTGTTCCGGCCGGTTAATTTTCTTTCTCTCTTTTGGTCTCCCACAGTTCAAGTTGGCAACTCACAGAAGCTCCCTCCGATTGTCCTCAGGGCACTCAGGCCCGGACCCTACCCCAAGCAATGCCGCCTAAGACTCCCTTCCCGGGACGGATCTCCGGCCTCAGCTCTTTTGTCTCACTTTTTATCTTTTATATTTTGTCCTACCTCCTTTCGAAGACAATGGGCTGCTGTTCTGGGTGCCTGATGACCTCAGCTAGTGATCAGAAGTTGTTTTGTGAAGTTTGCTCTGCGTTCAGTTATTCTTTTGATGAATTTGTAGGAGAGAAAGTGGTCTCCCCGTCCTACTCCTCCGCCATCTTGGCTCCTCCTGATTATTTCTTAAGATATAGAATCACTGCATCAAAAGTAATCTGTTGAATGACAATTATACTAACATTAAAAATGAAAAGCAAAAATATGAAACATCTAACTATTATTTTGAGAAGCAAAGCAAATGTATAAGTCCTAACATTTTCAGAGAATTAATGTTAACACTTTAGCTCTGATTAAAGGAAAATTTCTGTACAATGGGCTCAGTTACTCCCCCACTGCATCTCAGAATGGCAAGACTGAATATTCTGAAATTGATAGGCACTATGTGATGAAATTGTGATCCACACAGTCGAATATTTGGCATAGTCAATAAGGCAGAAATAGATACTTTTCTTGAACTCTCTTGCTTTTTCAATGATCCAGCGGATATTGGCAATTTGATCTCTGGTTCCTCTGCCTTTTCTAAAACCAGCTTGAACATCTGGAAGTTCTTGGTTCATGTATTGCTAAAGCCTGGCTTGGAGAATTTTGAGCATTACTTTACTGGCATGTGACATGAGTGCAATTGTGTGGTAGTTTGAGCATTCTTTGGGATTGCCTTTCTTAGGGATTGGAATGAAAACTGACCTTTTCCAGTTCTGTGGCCAATGCTGAGTTTTCCAAATTTGCTGGCATGTTGTGTGCAGCACTTTCACAGCATCATCTTTCAGGATTTGAAATAGTTCAACTGGAATTCCATCACATCCACTAGCTTTGTTCGTAGTGATGCTTTCTAAGGCCCACTTAACTTCACATTCTAGGATGTCTGGCTCTAGGTCAGTGACCACACCATTGTGATTATCCGGTTCGTGAAGATCTTTTTTGTTCAGTTCTTCTGTGTATTCTTGCCACCTCTTCTTAATATCTTCTGCTTTTGTTAGGTCCATACCATTTCGGTCCTTTATCAAACCCATCTTTGCCTGAAATGTTCCCTTGATATCTCTAATTTTCTTGAAGAGATCTCTAGTCTTTCCCATTCTGTTGTTTTCCTCTATTTCTTTGCATTGATTGCTGAGGAAGATTTTCTTATCTCTCCTGGCTATTCTTTGGAACTCTGCATTCAAATGGGAATATCTTTCATTTTCTCCTTTGCTTTTTGCTTCTCTTCTTTTCACAGCTATTTGTAAGGCCTCCTCAGACAACCATTTTGCCTTTTTGCATTTCTTTTCCATGAGGATGGTCTTGATCCCTGTCTCCTGTACAATGTCACGAACCTCCATCCATAGTTCATCAGGCTCTCTGTCTATCAGATCTAGTCCCTTAAATCTATTTCTCACTTCCACTGTATAGTCATAAGGGATTTGATTTAGGTCATACCTGAATGATCTAGTGGTTTTCCCCACTTTCTTCAGTTTAAGTCTGAATTTGGCAATAAGGAGTTCATGATCTGAGCCACAGTCAGCTCCTGGTCTTGTTTCTGTTGACTGTATAGAGCTTCTCCATCTTTGGCTGCAAAGAATATAATCAATCTGATTTCAGTGTTGACCATCTGGTGATGTCCATGTGTAGAGTTTTCCCTTGTGTTGTTGGAAGAGGGTGTTTGCTATGACCAGTGAGTTCTCTTGGCAAAACTCTATTAGCCTTTGCCCTGCTTCATTCCGTACTCCAGGGCCAAATTTGCCTGTTACTCCAGGTGTTTCCTGACTTCCTACTTTTGCATTCCAGTCCCCTATAATGAAAAGGACATCTTTTTTTGGGTGTTAGTTCTAAAATGTCCTGTAGGTCTTCATAGAATGATCTGGTCCCATCACCTCATGGGAAATAGATAGGGAGACAGTGGAAACAGTGTCAGACTTCATTTTCTTGGGCTCCAAAATCACTGAGGATGGTGACTGCAGCCATGAAATTAAAAGACACTTCTTGGAAGGAAAGTTATGACCAACCTAGATAGCATATTAAAAAGCAGAGACATTACTTTGCCAACAAAGGTCCATCTGGTCAAGGCTATGGTTTTTCCTGTGGTCATGTATGGATGTGAGAGTTGGTCTGTGAAGAAAGCTGAGTGCAGAAACGTTGATGCTTTTTGAAGTGTGTTGTTGGAGAAGACTCTTGAGAGTCCCTTGGACTGCAAGGAGATCCAACCAGTCCATCCTAAAGGAGATCAGTCCTGGGTGTTCCTTGGAAGGACTGATGCTGAAGCTGAAACTCTGGTACTTTGGCCACCTCATGCACAGAGTTGACTCATTGGAAAAGACCCTGATGCTGGGAGGGATTGGCAGCAGGAGGAGAAGGGGGCGACAGAGGATGAGATGGTTGGATGGCATCACCGACTCGATGGGCATGAGTTTGAGTAAACCCTAGGAGTTGGTGATGGACATGGAGGCCTGGCGTGCTGTGATTCATGGGGTCGCAAAGAGTTGGACACGACTGAGTGACTGAACTGAACTGAACTGATGTGACAAAATATTGTCAGTTCAGTTCACTTCAGTTCAGTCACTCAGTCATGTCCGACTCTTTGCAACCCCATGGACTGCAGTACGCCAGGCTTCCCTGTCCATCAAAAACTCTGAGAGCTTGCTCAAACTGATGTCCATCAAGTCAGTGATGCCATCCAACCATCTCATCCTCTGTTGTCTCCTTCTCTTCCTGCCTTCAATCCTTCCCAGCATCAGGGTCTTTTCCAATGAGTCAGCTCTTCGCATCAGGTGGCCAAAGTATTGGAGCTTCAGCTTCAACATCAGTCCTTCCAATGAATATTCAGGACTGATTTCCTTTTGGATTGAATGGCTGAATCTTCTTGCAGTCCAAGGGACTCTCAAGAGTCTTCCCTAACACCACAGTTCAAAAGCATCAATTCTTTGGTGCTCAACTTTCTTTATAGTCCAACTCTCACATCCATACATGACTACTGGGAAAACCATAGCTTTGACTAGATGGACCTTTGTTGGCAAAGTAATGTCTCTGCCTTCTAATATCCTGACTAGGTTGGTCATAGTTTTTCTTCTGAGAAGCAAGTGTCTTTTATTTTCATGGCTGCAGTCACCATCTGCAGTGATTCTGGAGCCCAAGAAAATAAAGTTTCTCACTGTTTCTACTGTTTGTCCATCTATTTGCCATGAAGTGATGGGACCAGATGCCATGATCTTAGCTTTCTGAATGTTGAGCTTTAAGCCAACTTTTTCACTCTCCTCTTTCACTTTCATCAAGAGGCTTTTTAGTTCCTCTTCGCTTTCTGCCATAAAGGTGGTGTCATCTGCATATCTGAGGTTATTGATATTTCTCCCAGCAATCTTGATTCCAGCTTGTGCTTATCCAGCCCAGCGTTTCTCATGGTGTACTCTGCATATAAGTTAAATAAACAGGGTGATGATATACAGCCTTGATGTAATCCTTTCCCGATCTGGAACCAGCCTGTCGTTTCATACCAAGTTCTAACTGTTGCTTCCTGATCTGCATACAGATTTCTCAGGAGGCAGGTAAGGTGGTCTGGTATTTCCATCTCTAAGAATTTTCCACAGTTTGCTGTGATCTACACAGTCAAAGGCTATGGTGTAGTCAATAAAGCAGAAGTAGATGTTTTTCTGGAACGCTCTTGCTTTTTCTATGATTCAGCGGATGTCAGCAATCTGATCTCTGGTTCCTCTGACTTTTCTAAATCCAGCTTGAATATCTGGAATTTCACAGTTCATGTATGGTAGAAGCCTGGCCTGGAGAATTTTGAGCATTACTTTGCTAGCATATGAGATGAGTACAATTGTGTGGTAGTTTGAGCATTCTTTGGCATTGCCTTTCTTTGGGATTGAAATGAAAACTGACCTTTTCCAGTCCTATGGTCACTGCTGAGTTTTCCAAATTTGCCAGCATATTGAATGCAGCACTTTCACAGCATCATCTTTCAGGATTTGAAATAGCTCAACTGGAATTCTGTCACCTCCACTAGCTTTGTTCATAGTGGGCTTTCTAAGGCCCACTTAACCTCACATTCCAGGATGTCTGGCGCTAGGTGAGTGGTCACACCATCATGATTATCTGGGTCATGAAGATCTTTTTTGTATAGTTCTTCTGTGTATTCTTGCCACCTCTTCTTAATATCTTCTGCTTCTGTTAAGTCCATGCCATTTCTGCCCTTTATTGAACCCATCTTTGCATGAAATGTTCCCTTGGTATCTCTAATTTTCTTGAAGAGATCTCTAGTTTTTCTCATTCTGTTGTTTCCTCTATTCCTTTGTATTGATCACTGAGGAAGGCTTTTTTATCTCTTCTTGCTATTCTTTGGAACTCTGCATTCAAATGGGTATATCTTCCCTTTTCTCCATTGCCTTTTGCTTCTCTTCTTTTCTCAGTTATTTGTAAGACCTCCTCAGACAGCTGTTTTGCTTTTTTGCATTTCTTTTTCTTGGTAATTATCTTGATCACTGCCTCTTGTACAATGTCACGCACTTCCGTCCATAGTTCATCAGGCACTCTGTCTATCAGATCTAATCCCTTGAATCTATTTCTCAACTTCCACTGTATAATTATAAGGGATTTGATTTATGTCATATCTGAATGGTCAAGTGGTATTCCCTCCTTTCTACCATTTAAGTCTGAATTTGGCACCTTCCATTAATTTAGAAAACACCATTACAGATAGAACTTCTTAGGAGCATGCCATTAAAATTACAATTGAAATTCGTTCTCCCTTTTCTTGCTATCAGAGTGAGCCACTTTGGTAAGATGACTAAATTATTTGGCCAAGAGGAAATATGGATATGTGTATATAATTAAACTAGGGACTTTCATTTCCATTGAGGAATGTTTTTAATTATAATCCTTAGGTGATCCTTTTTCAAACAACATATGATGTTCAATTTGAAGATATATGAATGACCTTCAACAAATCATTTGGCACTTCAGCTTCCTATGTGTAAAACAAGTAAGAAAATGATTTGTGAGATGCAAATGAGGAAAATGTGAAAGTATAGATTTATTTTTAATGACATCATTATTACCATTATAAACAAGTAACTGATTATCATAATTTGAATATTTAGGATTGCCAAATTTTGCAAATTTTATCTACTGAAATACTACATCCAAAATTGTGTTTCCCGATTTCCTTCCTAAATTCTTACATTAAGAGGAAAGAAAGTGTGAATAATGTATCAGTTTTACTTTGAAGTTCATAAAATTTTTATGTGAGAAAAATCACTGAAGCAGTACTTCAGGGATATTACATTCTGGACTACTGTTAATAACTTGTGTGGAGTATTGGAATATTCAACTAATATAGCATATCAAATCCATAATCATTGCCAGAGGGGTTGTCAGAGTATTTTTTTCCCCATCAATTTAATAAAGTTGACCAAAAATGGAAGAATTCATAAAACTTCATGGATCAGACTTTCTATTCCTCTGTAAAAATATTTTTTAAAGAATTTAGTAGTTTGCTTTCAATCTGAGATAATAGAATATCTATCTGCTTTTTGGAAATTTTAGTTAAGAAGACAAGATTTAACATAAACCAGAAGCCATCAATTAAGAAATACCTTCTGCAGAAAACATTGATAACTTATGTAATTTGACTGTTTTAAACATAAAAAGAGTCTACTGTGCTGGCAAACAAACAAGAATAATTTTTTTCAAAGAAGACTTTATCAGAAAAAGAAGTGTTGTTATTTTTTTCAATGGCAACTGTTTACAGTGACAGAAACTTTTAAATCATCTACTTAAACTTTTTTTGTTATAAAAAGATCATTAGTAGCAAGTTTAACAAATAGTGATCCCAACTATTCTGATTTCAATTATGACACAATTTTAATACTCTTTCCAACAATCTTCATCTATTTTTCTCTTTAATTTCTTTTCTTTAGTCATGTATACTATTCTTTCCATTATGTAATCTTGATATTTATTTTGAGACAGCTGATATTCTAAGTTGAAATTTTTAAACCAATTTTTTTTAACTGAAGCTTACAATTTTCTACACTTTGATTTGTTTTAATCACAGTTGTACATGGCCCACATTAATTCTACCCTTATATATTTGACTGCTCCTTTCAGGTGTCCTTTCAGGTTGCATTTCCCACTGTCTATAAAGAAAAAAATTAAAAAATAAACAAGATTCTATTCAGTTTTTCACCTCATCTTTCCCACTCTCTATTGTTACTGCCTTTAAGCAAGCAAATCAGGGGCAACCTTTGATCATTTTTCTTTCCTCTAACTTGGCTAAATTTACTTTTCCCTCAGGAAACTTCTGAAATTTATACCTTTCTCCATGAAGCAATTGCTGAGAAAATTTCACACATATTTTAATGTGACCATTTTGATTTTTGAAAAATTTTCCTTCATGCCATGTATGCTATCAAACTTCAGGGTGGTTAAAATATGTATATAAAAATAATTTTCCCATTAAAGCCATCATTTAATTCATTCCTATTCAGTCTTTCAGACTGCATAATTATTGCATTTTTTTCATTCTTGCATGCTAAGTCACTTCAGTCATGGCTGACTCTTTGTGACCCTAAAGACTGTAGCTCCCCAGGCTCCTCAGTCCATGGGATTCTTGAGGAAAGAACACTGGAGTGGGTTGCCATCCCCTCCTTCTGGGGGTATCTTCCTGACCTAGGGATGGAACCTGCAGGCAAATTATTACCACTGAGCCACCAGGGAACCCCTTTTCATTCTTGTTTTTAATTGTACTCTCACTATTCAGTTTTTGTGATTAGTTTATTTGCTGGTTTTGTTTTTCACTCATATGTATCCTCTTTATACTCTTCATGTCTACTTACTTATTCCTACTGTTAAAATAAAGGACGATAAATCAGGTGATACAAACTAACTTTATTTAACACTTCCTGAAGTGTACAGTCTCTTTTCAGAGATCTGTTGAATGGGGTAGAAGGCAAGAAAGTTTTACAGGATAAACAAGGAAAAATAAGCAACTAATTGAAAGAATCTGATTGGCTGGAGCCACACAGACATCCTTGTTTGGTGTATGAAAGAGCAAGGAAATAAATTCAGAGCCCAGAGTTGGCTTGGCATTTGGGGATCAGTTGTACAGATACCTTGTGTTTCTGGTTAAGTAGAGAATTTACAGTGACTTGGAGGTTATCTAAGTTTCAGTGGGCTGATGAGACACCTCAGCTGGAACGGCTCCATTTTAAGTCTAGAAATTTATTTCAACACTACTGAGGCACATTTGAAATTAAGCAGATTCGAAAATTTTCCCAAATAATTTTCATCACTTAATCCATAATTCATCAAAATACGACGAGCAACAACCCAGATCATTTCCTTAAGTCCAAGTATTTTCTTTGCTTTTAAGGAAATTGGAGTTGAGCTTAACGTTTCATTTTACACCTCTGGCATCACACTTTATTCTTTCCTCTCTCTAGCTTAGCACTCAGTTATGAAGCAGGCTCTCTCAACCTTTCACTGAGTTGTGTATTCTAAATTTTTGCTTTTTTTAGTTAGTCTTTTTGTTGCAGGAAAGGGGACCCCTTCCAGGGCCTGAGATGGGCACTTGTCTAACACTCAAGAATGAATTGTCTGGGAAGACACACATGTTGACAAAGCAAGAGATTTCATTGGGAAGGGCTGCCTGGGTGGAGAGCAGCAGGATAAGGGAACACAGGAGACCTGCCCTGCTATACGGCTTGCAGTCTCGGGTTTTATGGTAATTGGGTTGGTTTCTGGATTGTCGCTGGCCAAGCACTCTGACTTAGGGTACTTCCTAATGGTGTGTGTGTCACTCAGCCAAGATGGATTCCAGCGAGGAGGATTCTGGGAGGTGAGTAGGACATATGAACTGGCATCTCATTTTGACCTTTCTTGAATTCTTCTGGTTAGTAAGTATAGCTTGTTACTTCCACATTCCTTGCAGGACCCCCTGTTTAAGACAAGATAACTCATACAAGTGGTTACTATGGTGCCTGGCCAGAGCAAGAGGTTTCAGTCAGCGGTTCCTATAAAATTTTTGAACATAATAATGTTCTTCCCCATAGAAACGATTTCTGGAAAGAATTCTTTGAAATCTATGGTAGACCTCAAAACCCTTATTTCATCTTGTCATGTAGTTAAACAGGTACTGGTACTATTGTTGTACTTAATTTTGTGACATTAATTCCCAAAGAAAACACATTGCTTTAGTTTCAGCCCCTTGGGGAAGGCATTTGCAATATGGCAATCAGAATAGTGCCTATTTAATAGGATTGTTGTGAAAATTTAATGAAGAATCTATGCATAGGTACAAATACAAGTAGCAGGTTTCTGGAGGAATCTGGGAGACTTCTTTATTGTTTTTCATGACCAAGTGATTTTGTTTTAAGTGTACCAAACCCCTTTGGTACATCCAGTGTCTGATTTCTTATTAAAATACATAAAGGTATTTGGGCAGACTATATACAAAATTTTTAAACTAATTTTTATTGGCGTATTGTTGCTTTACAATGTCATGTTATTTCTTCAGTACAGCAAAGTGAATCAGTTACACGTATTCATATATCCCCTCTTTTTTAGATTTCCTTCCCATTTAGGTCTCCACAAGGTACTGAGTAGAATTCCTAAATGGAGGAAGTTAACTTTCTCCTTCACTGACCTTGAAGAAGAAACAGTATGTCACTGACTGTTTCTGAAAGCAGTCTTATGATCACAAACTCTGCCTGAAGCTGGTCATTAGGAAAGGGAGAAGTGAGAGGTGGAAAGAATCTTATTCCCCAAAAGACACTGTTCGACTGCTGACTCAAGCAATTCCGAAATCCATGGTAGTTATAAACACCCTGTTTATCGTGGTCCATGTGCAGGTTGTAAAAGAATGTCCAGACATGAGATAGCATGAAGGCATATTAGTTAGTAGGGAGGGTGGTCACTGTCGGAACAGCAGGCCAGCCTCCTGATTGTCAGGCAGAGTGGACTAGGAACATGGGCCATCCGCCTGTTCTTACAAGCTTTCTGCTCTGTTGCTTCAGTCCTGTCTGACTCTGTGCGACACCATGGACTGTAGCCCATCAGGCTCCTCTGTCCCTGGGGATTCTCCAGGCAAGATTTGGAGTGGGTTGCCATGCCTTCCTCCAGGGGATCTTCCTGACCTAGGGATCAAACCCAGGTCTTCTGCATGGGCAGGCGGGTTCATTATCACTAGCGTCACCTGGAGGGGAGGAGATATTATACTGTCGTAAAGGTAAAGCACTAGGGTGAACAGTTTTGGTTCCTAGCTAAGGATTAGAGAGTAAACACTGGCTCTGTTAATAATATCAGGAATGAAGGGTATCAGTCAGTCACTTCAGTCGCTCAGTCATGTCTAAATCTTTGCGATCCTATGAATCACAGCACACCAGGCCTCCATGTCCATCACCAACTCCCAGAGTCTACTCAAACCCATGTCCATCAAGTAGGTGATGCCATCCAGCCATCTCATCCTCAGTCGTCCCCTTCTCCTCCTGCTCCGAATCCTTCCCAGCATCAGGGTTTTTTCCAATGAGTCAACTCTTCGCATGAGGTGGCCAAAGTACTGGAGTTTCAGCTTCAGCATCAGTCCTTCCAATGACACCTAGGACTGATCTCCTTTAGGATGGACTGGGTGGATCTCCTTGCAGTCCAAGGGACTCTCAAGAGTCTTCTCCAACACCACAGTTCAAAAGCATCAATTTTTTGGCACTCAGCTTTCTTTACAGTCCAACTCTCACATTCATACATGACCACGGGAAAAACCGGAGCCTTGACCAGACAGACCTTTGTTGGCAAAGTAATGTCTCTGCTTTTTAATATGCTGTCTAGGTTGGACATGACTTTCCTTCCAAGGAATAAGTGTCCTTTATTTTCATGGTTGCAATCACCATCTGCAGTGATTTTGGAGCCCCCAAAAATAAAGTCTGACACTGTTTCACTGTTTCCCCAACTATTTCCCATGAAGTGATGGGACCAGATGCCATGATCTTAGTTTTCTGAATGTTGAGCTTTAAGCCAACTTTTTCACTCTCCTCTTTCACTTTCATCAAGAGGCTCTTCAGTTCCTCTTTACTTTCTGCCGTAAGGATGGTGTCATCTGCATATCCGAGGTTATTGATATTTCTCCCGGCAATCTTGATTCCAGCTTGTGCTTCCTCCAGTCCAGCGTTTCTCATCATGTACTCTACATATAAGTTAAATAAGCAGGGTGACAATATACTCCTTTTTCTATTTGGAATCAGTCTGTTGTTCCATGTCCAATTCTAACTGTTGTTTCCTGACCTACATACAGGTTTCTCAAGAGGCAGGTCGGTGGTCCGGTATTCCCATCTCTTTCAGAATTTTCCACAGTTTATTGTGATCTACATAGTCAAAGGCTTTGGTATAGTCAATAAAGCAGAAATAGATGTTTTTCTGGAACTCTCTTACTTTTTCAATAATCCAGTGGATGTTGGCAATTTGATTTCTGGTTCCTCTGCCTTTTCTAAAACCAGCTTGAACATCTGCGAGTTCACGGTTCACGTATTGCTGAAGCCTGGCTCAGGATTTTGAGCATTACTTTACTGGTGTGTGAGATGAGTGTAATTGTGTGGTAGTTTGAGCATTCTTTGGCATTGCCTTCCTTTGGGATTAGAATGAAAAAGGACCTTTTCCAATCCTGTGGCCACTACTGAGTTTTCCAAATTTGCTGGGATATTGAGTGCAACACTTTCACAGCACCATCTTTTAGGATTTGAAATAGCTCAACTGGAATTCCATCACCTCCACTAGCCTTGTTCATAGTAATACTTTCTAAGGCCCACTTAACCTCACATTCTAGGATGTCTGGCTCTAGGTGAGTAATCACACTATCATGATTATCTGGGTTGTGAAGATCTTTTTTGTACAGTTCTTCTGTGTATTCTTGCCACCTCTTCTTAATATCTTCTGCTTCTGTTAGGTCCATACCATTTCGGTCCTTTATTGAACCCATCTTTGCCTGAAATGTTCCCTTGGTATCTGTAATTTTCTTGAAGAGATCTCTAGTCTTTCCCATTCTGTTGTTTTCCTCTATTTCTTTGCATTGATTGCTGAGGAAGATTTTCTTATCTCTCCTGGCTATTCTTTGGAACTCTGCATTCAAATTGGAATGTCTTTCATTTTCTCCTTTGCTTTTTGCTTCTCTTCTTTTCACAGCTATTTGTAAGGCCTCCTCAGACAACCATTTTGCCTTCTTGCATTTCTTTTCCATGGGGATGGTCTTGATCCCTGTCTTCTGTACAATGTCACGAACCTCCATCCATAGTTCATCAGGCTGTCTGTCTATGAGATCTAGTCCCTTAAATCTATTTCTCACTTCCACTGTATAGTCATAAGGGATTTGATGTAGGTCATACCTGAATGGTCTAGTGTTTTTCCCCACTTTCTTCAGTTTAAGTCTGAATTTGGCAATAAGGAATTCATGATCTGAGCCACAGAAAGCTCCCGGTCTTGTTTTTGCTGACTCTATAGAGCTTCTCCATCTTTGGCTGCAAAGAATATAATCAATCTGATTTCAGTATTGACCATCGGGTTATGTCCATGTGTAGAGTCTTCTCTTGTGCTGTTGGAATAGTCTTATAAAAATTATATTCATTTCCTATCACATAATGTAAAAAACTGTCAGTTTTTTAAATGGTGCCACAATACTTAGCTTTCTAGACATTGTTCAAGATACTTCATCTTATTTATCCATGCCACAAATAATCAATCTCTATGTTTTGAGGTGAAAATACTATGAAAAGCTACCAAGCTACAGAAGTACAGACCTTCAAACCAAACATGTAATAGCAGATTTTTTTACTCTTCCCTGTTTCTATTCCGAGGAAGCTACGTAACTTAACAGATATTTAAAACATGTATGACGATCTACAGACCTTAGGCACTGCATGTTTTCAAAATTTTATTTTTCTAATAAAGATATTTCCCCCAAATATATTAAAGAATGAATTACCCTCCTGTGTGTGTGTGTGTGTGTGTGTGTGTATGTGCATGCGCATATGCTCAGTCATGTCCGACTCTCTGTGACCCCATGGACTGGAGACCTCCAGGCTCCTCTGTCCATGGGATTTCCCAGACAAGGATAAAGTGTGAGAAGCCAGTTCCTTTTCCAGGGTATCTTCCTGACCCAGGGACCAAAGCTGACATCTCAGAGTCTACTGCATTGGCAGATGGATTCTTTACCACTGAGCCACCTGGGAAGCCCTTATAAGCCTAAATTCCTACAACCAACCTTAAATGCTACTTTTGTTCATTTTAAAATAGCATTTTTTTACTGGTGGAAAATAAGCTGAAGTGACAGACTGGTAATATAGATAAAAGGTGTTTATAATTATGTGCTTAGATGGCTAAAAACTTCATCAATATATTGATTACACATCAAAATTCCAAAGAAATACACATTAGGTTGCAGTTTGCCATTTTCCAGATAGTTCAGAGATTGTAAGTAAGGAGTACTGATTGCTTTGCAGAGACATTTTCTGTGCACAAAATAAGGGTGGTATTTGGATAAGCAATGAATTTTAATGTGTGGACATGGCATATGAAACTCTAAGGCATAGTTATACACTGTATTAGTGCTAGGAATAAAAGCAGCATGGACTAGAATATGATATGTTTCTGAAACCTGACTGCTTCAACCCAATTTATTTAAAGCAATGTGGAAGGTATGGGGGTATTGAAAGATCAACTCTTTGAAGGAATGAAACTTCATATTTTTTTACCTACTCTATCTAACATATTGCCATATATTAAGTTTATAATTTGTTGAATCAATGAATAAAGATGATTATAAAGTGAGAATCAAAAAAGTCAAATGATTTGTGTAGCAATAGAACTAGAGGGGGCGGGGGGAGAATAAAGGGTGGAAAAACATTCACCTGATTTTCAGACTTCAATTAAGACATCTGTTAGAACACTCCACCCAAGCCTGTCTTTTGGACAAAGATAATAGACATAGACACTGAAAGCTCTGAAAAGTCAAATATATTTCTGTTATAAGGAGACAGGAAACACTTGCCAACAGTAAGATCTTTTGATTTAAGTTAAAACTATAAAGTTTTTCTTTTCGCTTTCAAGCATCTCCTCTGCTACTGCTCAGAAGTAGTTGGGCTCCATAAAAGGGTGCTGAATTTTTGTAACTTTATTCAAAGTCGTTGCTGCATTGAGCGAAAGTGACTCTCCTTTATTTTTCCTGGAGCTGAGCCAGTGAATAGCTTATTCTATTCTAAAAAGAAAAGAAAAAATTCAGATATGATCATTATGCAAAACATTTATTATTGAAAATTCAGGAGCATTAACTTATCTAAGTATCTCAGCAGTTTTTTAAATTTCTCCTAGAAAATGAATTTCGAAATGAATTCTTTCTGAATTATTTTTCCCTTGTATCTTTGGATTTCTTTTTTACATGTAATGAATCATTTTGTGTGCAAGTCTTTTCATTTTTACTGTAACAAGGCAGCCAAGTACCCAAAAGCTTTGATTCAAACAGAAATGCATTTTTGTGCTCACATTCCTATTTTGAAGACAGACTACTGTGTAAGACAAGCACATTTTCTATTATTCTTTCTTTTGATAAGCCAGAATGAACATATGCTGGGAATGGAAACTCATATTATATCAAAACAAGCAGCATATCTGCTGTTTGATGATCAAATTTGTTATAATTTGTAACAAGCTTGTAACAATACCTGGCCACAAAGCATGTGCTCTGTATGAACTTGAAAACTAAAAATACAAACACCGTAGCAAATTCGTGGATGTAGGGTAATTAGAGACCTGAATTTTAAGGAATAGCCATAAACTTCTACACCTGTAATATACTTATCCTATGAAAAAAATATTCTTTCTCATTACTTTTTACTTGATTCTGGAGGAAGTAATCAATAGTTTATAAACTATTATTTATTTTTATTTCCATTTTGTGGCGGTATTTTTATAATTTTTTAAGTTTTATTTATTTTTTTATTTTATTTTTATTATTTTTATAAAATAATAATTTTATTATTTACTTTTTTTTAACCACACCATGAGGCACCAGGGGTCTTAGTTACCTGACCAGGTGTTGAACTCAAGCCTTCTGTGGTGGAAGGATAGAATCCTCACCACTGGACTGCCAGGGAAGTCCCTATTGTCTTATTCTTTAATTTTCAACAAAGTACTTAGGTCTCTGAATTCTGTTCCATGAGGAAAGGATGCTTGGGCTTCTTCCCTAACTCCATCATTAACAGAAACTCTGAGGATCAGTGATTCTCAGAGCTTAGACTGCCTAAGAACCACATGGGGAGCTTCTTAAAAGATAGCTTCCTAGGTCCAGCCTGAGATTTCAATTCAGGAGGCCTGATATGGGCCCTGGGATGTGCTTGTTGACAAACCCCATCAGGTAACCCTGATTCAGAGGTTACAGCAGCACAGAACATCATTGTTATCCTGTTTTACAGATGAGGCAAAATGGAAATTTGGAGTGGTTAAAACTCAGGATTAAAAGTAACACTGTTAATTGTTTAAAAGTTAAAATAACACATGCTGAATGCATCTGACTTTCTTTGCAAAATTAGAAATATAACTCAAAATTCAATGCTCTCCACAGGACCAGGGTTATAGGTCCAGTTTTAAAGTTTTGCCAAACTGCCTCTCACCCTTAAATCTTTGTTCTTCAATCTACTTTGAAACTCATTTTGTATATTTCAGTTCAATTTACCAAACATTTACTAACCACCTACCATGTGCACGGCACTACCCTGAAACATATACTTATTTTGTCTTCTCTTTTTACATTTTAGTGGAAATATTTTCTTTGACTATTTATATTTTGTCTTAATTTACAAATGAGTGAATCATAGTTTTTCAATTTTTGATATTAAAAATGACTAGTTATTTAACAATCTTTGTCTTTTGAGATTGACTCAATAAATTGACAAGCTACTGAGACAATATAAAACCTTAATGTGTTGAGCTATGAATTTTTAATACAGCAATTTTTCTTTTCATAGTTATAATATGCCTCTGGTGATAATTTTTGAAGTACAGAACATTTATACCTAATTTCTCTTCTGTTGTTCTGGTCTAAATTTACAAATAATATTTCAAATTCAAACTTCTAAAAAAAGTTGGGCTTGTGGACCTAATAAGCAAAAATCACAATCAAATGGATTGCATAGGGGAAAAAGTTGGGAAAGTTAAGTGTTTTTTAAAAAAAATTTTGATTGGAAGACAATTGCTTTAGAATGTTGTGTTGGTTTCTGCTGTACAACAGTTGGAGGATAATTGCTTTATGACGTTCTGTTGCTTTTGCTTATAGCCGTGAATCAGCTGTAAGTGTGCATATATCCTCTCCCTCTTCAGCCTCCCTCCCACTCCATTCCCCATCCCACACCCCTAGGTCATCACAGAGCACTGAGCTGAGTTCCCTGTGCTATACAGATACTTGGAAAAGTTAAATTTTTAAGGTGACACCGTCATCAAGTGGCAAAGCTGGCATTTGAGTCGAAATTGTCTGATTCTAGAATTGGCATTTTTAACCAGGGCTGAAAGGCTCCAGTACCTTTGAAATTCTTACTTCACTTAGGGAAATGACCACTCAAATGGAGAGAAGAGCTATGTGCCTCAAGCCTAAAACAGGATCCAATTTAAAGAAGAATTTTCCATAATTCCCTTACTGTTCTCTTGAAACATTTCTCTCCTATTAAGCATATTTTAAATACATTTGGACAAGAATTAACATAAGAGTAAAAGACTTGTTAATATCATAACTTTCTCTTACCAACCTCTTCAATCTGCACTGCTATTTCTCCTTTTTTTAAAACACCTGAGTACCTTTATTACTCTCTAGCGGGAATCACTCCATTTTGCTTCTTCAGACTATTTCAAATGGAAATTCAATGTTTTGAAAAATAGTACTCCTTTATGAAGCAACAAATTGACATAATGATATTTCCATAGATTTGATGTTTAAAGTGTGATCACTCACCTAGAGCCAGACATCCTGGAAAGTGAAGTCAAGTGAGCCTTAGGCACCATCACAATGAACAAAGCCTAGTGGAGGTGATGGAATTCCAGTGAAGCTATTTCAAATCCTAAAACGTGATGATGTGAAAGTGCTGCACTCAATATGCAAACAAATTTGGAAAACTTAGCAATGGCCACAGGACTGGAAAGTCAGTTTTCATTCCAATCCCAAAGAAAGGCAATGCCAAACAGCGCTCAAATTACTGCACAACTGTATTCATCTCACACACTAGAAAAGTAATGCTCAAATTTCTCCAAGCCTGGCTTCAGCAGTACATGAACCATGAAATTCCAGATGTTCAAGCTGGTTTTAGAAAAGCCAGAGGAACCGGAAATCAGATTGCCAACATCCATTGGGTCATCAAAAAAATAAGAGAGTTCCAGAAAAACATCTACTTCTGCTTTATTGGCTACACAAAAGCCTTTGACTGAGTAGATCACAGCAAACTGTGGAAAATTCTTAGAGAGATGGGAATGCCAGACCACCCGACCTGCCTCCTCAGAAATCTGTACGAAGGTCAAGAAGCGACAGTTAGAACTGGACGTGGAACAACAGACTGGTTTCAAATCGGGAAAGGAGTATGTCAAGAATATATATTGTCACCCTGCTTATTTAACTTATATGCAGAGTACATCATGAGAAATGCCAGGCTGGAGGAAGCACAAGCTGGAATCAAGAATGCCAGGAGAAATATCAATAACCTCAGATATGCAGATGACACCACCCTTATGGCAGAAAGTGGAGAAGAACTAAAGAGCCTCTTGATGAAAGTGAAAAAGGAGAGTGAAAACGTTGGCTTAAAACTCAACATTCAGAAAACTAAGATCATGGCATCCAGTACCATCACTTCATAGCCATTAGATGGGGAAACAATGGAAACACTGAGAGACTTTATTTTGGGGGGCTCCAAAATCACTGCAGATGGTGACTGCAGCCATGAAATTAAAAGACGCTTCCTCCTTGGAAGAAAAGCTATGACCAACCTAGACAGCATATTAAAAAGCAGAAACATTACTTTGCCAACAAAAGTCTGTCTAGTCAAAGCTATGGTTTATCCAGTAGCCGTGTATGGATGTGAGAGTTGGACTATAAAGAAAGCTGAGCACTGAAGAACTGATGGTTTTGAACTGTAGTGTTGGGGAAGACTCTTGAGAGTCCCTTGGACTGCAAGGAGATCCATCCAATCCATCCTAAAGGAAATAAGTCCCAAATATTCATTGGAAATACTGATGCTGAAGCTGAAATGTCAATACTTTGGCCACCTGATGTGAAGAACTGACTCATTGGAAAATACCCTGATGCTGGGAAAGATTGAAGGCAGGAGGAGAAGGGGATGACAGTTGATGAGATGGCTGGATGACATCATTGACTCAATGGACATGAGTCTGAGTAAGCTCTGGGAGTTGGTGATAGACAGGGAAGCCTGGTGTGCTACAGTCCATGGGGTAGAAAGAGTCGGGTTGAACTGATGTTTAAAGTAGTTTCCAGAATATTCTTACTCCTCCTTAATTCTGAGACACATGCATAGAGATTTCAGTGAACACTCTGTGCTGAACTGAGCTGATGTTTAAAGTAGTTTCCAGAATATTGTTACTCCTCTTTAATTCTGAGACACATGCATAGAGATTTCAATGAATATTTTCTGTGTTTCATTCCTTTCATCTCTAGAGATGCTGGAATAAAGATGTATGATAGAGATCGTAGCCAAGACTGGTACCTCATGTCTCTCAGAACTGGAAGAAACAATTATTAGCAGAGGCTTCTTTGCTTGATGGCAAAGACATGGCAACTCTATGAAGTGTTAGCATAGAACAATTTATACACAAAGTTTTAGCTCTCCCAAATAAATTTGAACACTGTCGCTGCAACTGTTCCCTTAATATGCCCCAGCAAACCAGGAGATGAACAAAAGGAGAGGATTTGCTTGAGGATGGATTTAAGCTAGAGTAAGAAAAGGATGAAGACAATAAGCCTCTGATGAGTCTACCAGGAAGGCAAACACTCACCTCCAGCTGGGATGTTAAAATTTGTTTATCTGGTTGAGGCATTAGATAGCATAAAAAGCAATCCTCAATAGGATAGCATTTCTAAAAGATTGTCAAATAGTGAAATCATTGAGGACAAAGAGCCTTAGTTATCTCAAGATACAGCACCAGATCTTCAGTTTGAACTCTTAAAATGAATTATTATTTGTGAACAAAAGCTACTGATTTTCAGTCTGAGGAGTACAACTTGAAAGGACAGGTAAGAATTAGAACAAATAAGAAAACTATAATTTCTGAAGAGCTTACAAAAGGCTAAAGATCTTTTCACAATAAACAACTGGAGATGACTTTTCCAGCAGGGAGTTAAGTAGTAGGTAAGGAGAAGAAAATTCAGGTTTTATTAATTTACCAGCACAGCTTAGTTTATTTTGATATTATAGATCAGTGATATGAACTGGGAAGTGTTTTTGTTTCACAGGGCTAACAATTAGGTCTCCCCTGCTGGCTCAGACGGTAAAGAATCTGCCTGCAATGCAGGAGACTTGGGTTTGATCACTGGGTCGAGGAGATCTGCTGGAGAAGGAAATAGCAACCCACTGCAGTATTCTTGCCTGGAGAATTCCATGGACAGAGGAGTCTTGTGGGCTATAGTTCATGGGAGCACAAAGAATTGGACATGACTAAATAATATTTTCACACTTTTCATAGATATAATTTGATACACAGACACATACACCAGACCCCACTAGACTTGGGATTTGGGACTGGGCACTTTTTCCCCAAAACAGTGTTTATCCTCCCTCAGCATAGCTTTACTCTTATCAGAATTCACATTTGACATTTAGCTCTTCTAAAAGCCACTCCTAGTTCTCTCCCCCTAAGCCTGGGGTCTGTTCCCATATTTCCCATGGCACCCAGTTTTGGCTATCATTAAAGCCACGCTGCACTGTGATGCTTGTTAACTGTGTTCTCCTAGACACCAAGATCCTGAAGAGCAATTTCTGCATTGTCTGCCCAGTGTTTTTGCATAACACCTCATAGGAGTCTGACCAGCATGGGTCACCAAGAAATGAATACAGGGTTTTCGATCTTTTCCAGGCCCCATGGCACAACAGTTTCAAGTTATATATTCCAGAAGCAGATAAGGCAGCCTGAGTAAGGCATATACCAAACACTTGAAGACTAGTGACTTATTAAATTTATTTAAATTATATATATAATATTAAATTATAATATACAATATTTCCCTGTTTAAGTAGATTTATTCTGCTGTTGCTCTGTCTTAATGTACCATGTATATTTCCTTCAAGTTACACATTGGTCCAGGGCTTCCCAAGTGGCTTCATGGTAAAGAATCCACTTGCCAATCCAGGAGACACAGGAGACTTCAGTTAGATCCCTAGAGTAGGAAATGGAAACCCACTCCAGTATGCTTGCCTGGAAAATTCCATGGACAGAAAAGCCTGGTGAGATACAGTACAAGGGGTCACAAAGAGTCAGATACAACTGATCACGCATGCAACTATACAATCAGTACTATGCATTTATCAATTTTTTTTTAATAGGGTCATATGTGACTTTTTTTAAAAAACAAGAAGTGTGGAAATTCTTTCTTTTTTCTAGAAAAATAGTGGGAAATGTTGAGATTATGCAGAAGGATAAGATGACAGCTTCAGAATTTGAAAACTAATAATATGGTCTGGGCACAATTACAATTTCGGAGCTGAGAGGAATTTCTGAGGTTATCTTGCCCAAATCCTTTATTTCACAGAGAGGTAAAGAGATTTTCCTAGGGCCACAGTGAGATAAATGGCAGAATACAGATCAACTGCCAGGTGCTCTGACTCTAAACCCACTGTCTTTTTCAGGATAACACAGACCCCACAAACAGTAAAAGTAGAAACTGCATGTTTCTGGCTCCAAGTTAGCAAAAGGAATAACATAAGTTCATCACTTTGTATAATGTAAGTGAAGATGAAAACCTCTGCTGCCATTTGTGATGCAATAAGGCAATACCACACCATTAGAATCAAATGAAAAACCCACATACAAGATCATTTGCTGGCTAACTAGTAGAATGCACAAGAATATGGTTTTAGGGGATAGTTAATTCTCGGTTTGTCAGGTGGTACAACTGTGTTTCACTTGGCCTTGAGGATGGCCCATCAGAAAGTCTCGCCTGAACTAAGTCCTTGGACACAGACCAAAGTCAACAAATCTCAGTGTATGTATGAGCTGTGGATGTGTGTATGCGTGTTGGTATGTGTTGGGGGATCTACAGGGGCATTTGCTTTTGTTGGAAGACACAAACCTGAGGGTTAAAGTGATTCTGTTTTATTCTGTGAAAGTTGCTCAGTCGTGTCCAACTCTTTGCAACCCCATGGACTATACAGTCCATGGAATTCTCCAGGCCAGAATACTGGAGTGGGTAGCCTTTCCCTTCTTCAGGGGGGGTCTTCCCAACCCAGGGATCGAACCCAGGTTCTCCCACATTGAGGGCGGATTCTTTACCAGCTGAGCCACTTACTTCAGAGGATAAAGGAGTGTCTGAAATTTGCTGCTTAAAGTGCTTGAGTGACTTCCTGAGTGTTACTCACCTACTGTGATTTGTTAATGGAGGGAAACAAAAGTAGGAATACTTATCTCCTAGAGTCTTCAGCTTTACCTGAGAAAAGGCATGCAAAGTCCCTAGCAAAGGGTCAGGCATCAATAAATAATAGATACTGGTTACTTGCTACTGTGTGCATATTTCAGAATTGCAGATTAAACAGATCTGGCTGAGGTTTGCACCCAAAGAAGTACTTTACCAAACAGAAGTTGAAACGGAAACTATTGTATAAAATTTGTCTTCAACACATCATGACTGTTTAGATTCTTTTCTTTCTCTTCTCTTGGGCTGCATGTTATAAAAAAAAAAATTGATACTGTTGGTTATGTAAATTTCTCTTTGATTAAATACTGGATTTTAGATTATATTTACACAGCTTTTTAAAACTTACATTTTGAGGACACTGGTGGTGATGGTTTAGTTGCTAAGCTGTGTCCAACTCTTGCGTTCCCATAGACTATAGCCTGTCAGGCTCCTCTGTCCATGGGATTCTCCAGGTGAGAATACTGGAGTGGGTTGCCATTTCCTTCTCCAGGGAATCTTCCCGAACTGGGAATCCAACTCAGGTCTCCTGCATTGCAGGCAGATGATTTACCAACTGAGCTATGAGGGAAGCCCTCCTTGTTAAACTGCCACCGGCCAATCTGGTCTGTTTGAGGACACTATGAAGAAGTTTATTTTGGCTGGTTGGAATACCTTTTACATTTCTATTACACCTTTCTATAACAAAACTTATTTTAAAAGATGTGCTCAAAGACAGTGGTCTTCTGTGTGATTCTGAGAGGCTCAGTGCATAGGAAAGTGGTTGGAAAAATTCACTGAAAAATTTGTGTACTATTAGGAAATCCAAATTTACTTATCAATTCTTGTTACTGAGGATAAAAGGAATTGGGGGTTCTGTTATGGATAGTAGATATTATACTTACTGGCTGATGGTCAGAGAAACACAGCAAAATGAACCATAATAATCTATTTTTGTTTATATTGGGGGTTGCTAAATATATTTCTGTTCAGTTCAGTCGCTCAGCCGTGTCTGACACTTTGTGACCCCATGAACCGCAGCACGCCAGGCCTCCCCATCCATCACCAACTCCCGGAGTCCAACCAAACTCATGTCAACTGTGTCGGTGATGCCATGCAATCATCTCATCCTCTGTCGTCACCTTCTCCTCCCACCTTCAATCTTTCCCAGCCTCAGGGTCTTTTCAAATGAGTCAGCTCTCCACATCAAGTGGCCAAAGTATTGGAGTTTCAGCTCCAACATCAGTCCTTTCAATGAACACCCAGGACTAATCTCCTTTAGGATGGACTGGTTGGATCTCCTTGCAGTCCAAGGGCCTCTCAAGAGTCTTCTCCAACACCACAGTTCAAATGCATCAATTCTCCAAAGAAGGTGCTCAACCTTCTTTATAGTCCAACTCTCACAATCATGCATGACCACTGGAAAAACCATAGCCTTGACTAGACAGACCTTGTTGGCAAAGTAATGTCTCTGCTTTTTAATATGCTGTCTAGGTTGGTCATAACTTTCTTTCCAAGGAGTAAGTGTCTTTTAATTTCATGGCTGCAATCACCGTCTGCAGTGATTTTGGAGCCCAGAAAAGTAAAGTCTGACTCTGTTTCCACTGTTTCCCCATCTATTTGCCATGAAGTGTCAAGACTGGATGCCATGATCTTAGTTTCTGAATGCTGAGTTTTAAGTCAACTTTTTCACTCTCCTCTTTCACTTTCATCAAAAGGTTCTTTAATTCTTCTTCACTTTCTGCCATAAGGGTGGTGTCATCTGCATATCTGAGGTTATTGATATCTCTCCCAGCAATCTTGATTCCAGCTTGTGCTTCCTCCAGTCCAGAGTTTCTCATGATGTACTCTACATATAAGTTAAATAAGCAGGGTGACAATAGACAGCCTTGACATACTCCTTTTCCTATTTGGAACCAGTCTGTTGTTCCATGTCCAGTTCTAACTGTTGCTTCCTGACCTGCACACAGGTTTCTGAAGAGGCAGGTGAGGTGGTCTGGTATTCCTATCTCTTTCCGAATTTTCCACAGTTTATTGTGATCAACACAGTCAAAGGCTTTGGCATGGCCAATAAAGCAGAAATAGATGTCTTTCTGGAACTCTCTTGCTTTTTCAATGATCCAGTGGATGTTGGCAATTTGATTTCTGGTTCCTGTGGTTTTTCTAAAACCAGCTTGAACATCTGGAAGTTCACGGTTCACGTATTGCTGAAGCCTGGCTTGGAGAATTTTGAGCATTACTTTACTAGCATGTGAGATGAATGCAATTGTGCGGTAGTTTGAGCATTCTTTGGCATTGCCTTTCTTTGGGATTGGAATGAAAACTGACCTTTTCCAGTCCTTTGGCCACTGCTGAGTTTTCCAAATTTGCTGGCATATTGCGTGCAGCACTTTCACAGCATCATCTTTTAGGATTTGAAGTAGTTCAACTGGAATTCCATCACCTACACTAGCTTTGTTTATAGTGATGCTTTTTAAGGCCCACTTGCCTTCACATTCCAGGATGGCTGGCTCTAGGTGAGTGTGAGTGATCACACCATTGTGATTATCTGGGTCAAGAAGATCTTTTTTGTATAATTCTTCTGTGTATTCTTGCCGCCTCTTCTTAATATCTTCTGCTTCTGTTAGGTCCATACCATTTCTGTCCTTTATTGAACCCATCTTTGCATGAAATGTTCCCTTGGTATCTCTAATTTTCTTGAAGAGAGCTCTAGTCTTTCCCATTCTATTGTTTTCCTCTATTTCTTTGCATGGATCGCTGAGAAAGGCTTTCTCATCTCTCCTTGCTATTCTTTGGAACTCTGCATTGAGTTGGGTATATCTTTCCTTTTCTCCTTTGCTTTTCACTTCTCTTCTTTTCACAGCTATTTGTCAGGCCTCCTCAGACAGCCTTTTTGGTTTTTTGCATTTCTTTTCCTTGGTGATGGTCTTGCTCCCTGTCTCCTGTACAATGTCATGGATCTCCCTCCACAGTTCATCAGGCATTCTGTCTATCAGAACTAGTCCCTTAATTCTATTTCTCACTTCCGCTGTATAGTCATAAAGGATTTGATTTAGGTCATACCTGAATGGTCTATTGTTTTTCCCCACTTTCTTCAATTTAAGTCTGAATTTGGTAATAAGGAGTTCATGATCTGAGCCACAGTCTGCTGTTCGTCTTGTTTTTGCTGACTGTATAGAGCTTCTCCATCTTTGGAAAATATATTTGGGGGTTGCTAAATATATTTTGTTTATATTTGGTGTTGTTAAAAAAATCAGTATGCAAGGAGGTCAAAATTCAGGTAATAGGTAATTCAGGTAATTACCTATTATTATAGGTAATATTTATGTAAAACTTAGTGTGTGCTTGCTAAAGACTTGTGAATGACAATATTGCCATATTAGTAAACAAAGCATGTTGCAGCCATCAAGTCATCACATTACAACTGTCCTAACAGAAAGCCTTGATGGAATTTAGGATGGAGGCAGGATGCCCCCATCTACCAGTCAGCTGCTGCTGCAGCCCCTGTCCCCAAGCAGTGCACCCCGAGGAGACTCAGGATGAGAAAGCACAAGATACTTGCACCAGAGAGCTGAGGTGCAAATCAAAGGAATGATGCCAGGGAGCCTGGACTCTGGCATCTTCCTATACATAAAAAAGTGCTAAATTCCTTGAGATATCTGGATTTCTTTAAGTGATAGTAATTTTTTGATGTTCTGTCTATCTGCTCTTTATTGCAAAAACTTCTATATATCCTGGTTTCCCCATTGCCTCTTCAGAGCAGTCTCTCAGAGCTATCCGAGATGCTGTGTCCTAGGCTTAAGTCCTCAGTTTTGTCTACTGAACAGAACACAGTTCCCAACTTTTAGGTTGAGCATTTTTTTTTCAGTTGACAGACTGAACTGTTTGTATGAATTATATCATTTAATACAAGGGTGATTGTGATCATCTCCATTTTATAAGTTAGGAAATTGACATCTTAAAGTCAAGCAATTTATTCTGGTTCACTGGCAAGAATACTGGAGTGGGTTGCCATTCCCTCCTCCAGCGGATCTTCCCAGTCCAGGGACTGAACCCATGACTCCTGCTTCTCCTGCATTGCAGGTGAATTCTCTACCGCTGAGCTACTGGGGAAGCCCTAGGTCACTTGCTGCTAAGAATCAAAACTAAAAACTGAAATCAGGCAGTCTTAGTTCACAGTCATGCCCATGATCTCTATACTCTATGCCTCCTATCAAGGTAAAAAATAAAAAATAAAAAGAGAAAGAGAAATTCATCTCAAGGATAAATCAGCAGTATTGATAGATAAAACAATATAAGGGATGAGTGTTTCTCTTTTCCTCAGTATTTTTAATACTTGTCTTTCATACTCAAGCAGTTTCCATTTCTTACTATAGCAACAGCAGTTAGACACTACACTCTTCCACTGGTAGATTTTCCACTGCTCTACTGAATACAATCTTTTTCAGATAATCTCACTGCTCCTTTCTTTAACATAATATTTTATCCAGAGTGTTTGACACAGATTAATACTTCTGTTATTAAATAAGATGAAAATATTGTCACTTTAAAATGCTAACCATTACTAAAATAATTTTGCTTGCATTTTTAATGGTTACCCTTACCAGTGTTCATTTTGAGAGTTCCTTGATATTTCTGCCTAATTCCTGTATTTCCTTTATATGAAATTAATGCTTTAAAAGTAAACTACATCCTTTTTCATAGTATGTATTATGCCTTACTGTTTTTTGCTAGCATTTGTTAACTAGCCTTTGAGAAAATCACAATGAATCCATAGGAACTGAGGAGTCTGCACTTCAGCAAGCTCTCTTTCATTTCCCAGAAAGCTTTCTATATATAGTGCCTCTAAAATGGCTTTTCCAAATTGTTAACATACCTAAGTGATTTCCAAGATTAGCCCAAGCTTCTTTTATACTTGATAACATAATACAGTAACTTTATTTCCTAACAGACCTAAAATGGCCTTCAGTGGTGTTTAGAATTCTGCTGGATTAGTCTAATTTATTTTGTATATCTTTTCATTAATTCAAGTGATAAAAAACTGAAACTTTTCAATCTAAAAAAAGCATAAAAATTCACTAATGTGCTACTTGGAGAAAATGAAAAATGCTAAAAATTGAGTTCCAGTTCAGTTCAGTCACTCAGTTATGACCAAATCTTTGCGACCCTGAATACTGCAGCACACCAGGCCTTGCTGTCCATCACCAACTCCCAGAGGTTACTAAAACTCATGTGCATCGAGTCGGTGATGCCATCCAACCATCTCATCCTCTGTCGTCTCCTTCTCCTCCTGTCTTCACTCTTTCTCAGCATCAGGGTCTTTTCAGTGAGTCAATTCTTTGCATCAGGTGGCCAAAGTATTGGAGTTTCAACTTCAGCATCAGTCCTTCCAATGAACACCCAGGACTGATCTCCTTTAGGATGGACTGGTTGGACCTCCTTGCAGTCCAAGGGACTCTCAAGAGTCTTCTCCAACACCACAGTTCAAAAGCATCAATTCTTCAGCTTCCTTTACAATCCAACTCTCACATCCATACATGACTACTGGAAAAACCATAGCTTTGACTAGACAGACCTTTGTTGGCAAAGTAATGTCTCTGCTTTTTAATATCTGGCTAGGCTGGTCACAGCTTTTCTTCCAAGGAGTAGGCATCTTTTAACTACATAGCTGCAGTCACCATCTGCGGTGATTTTGTAGCACCCCCCACAAAAGTCTCTCATCGTTTCCACTGTTTTCCCATCTATTTGCCATTAAGTGATGGGACTGGATGCCATGATCTCTGTTTCCTGAATATTGAGTTTTAAGAGAAATTTTTCACTCTTCTCTTTCACTTTCATCAAGAGACTCTTTAGTTCTTCTCCACTTTCTGCCCTAAGGATGGTGTCATCTGCATATCTGAAGCTATTGATATTTCTCCACCAATCTTGATTCCAGCTTGTGCTTCCTCCAGCTCAAATTCCAGTTGAGCTATTTCAAATCCTAAAAGATGTTGCTGTTAACAGGCTACAGCTCAATATGCCAGCAAATTTGGAAATCTCAGCAGTAGCCACAGGCCTGAAAAATGTCGGTTTTCATTTCAATCCCAAAGAAAGGCAATGCCAAGGAATGTTCAAACTACAGCAGAATTGCATTCATCTCACATGCTAGCAAGTTCAGTTCAGTTCAGTCGCTAAGTTGTGTCCGATTCTTTGCAACCCCATCGACTGCAGCTTGTCAGGCTTCCCTGTCCATCACCAACTCCTGGAGCTTACTCAAACTCATGTCCACTGAGTCGGTGATGCCATCCAACCATCTCATCCTCTGTTGTCTCCTTCTGCTCCTGCCTTCAATCGTTCCCAGCATTAGGGTCTTTTTCAATGAGTCAGTTCTTCGCATCTAGTGGCCCAAGTATTGGAGTTTCATCTTCAAAATCAGTCCTTCTTCCAATGAATATTCGGAACTGATCTCCTTTAGGATGGACTGGATGGATCTCCTTGCAGTCCAAGGGATTCTCAAGAGACTTTCTCCAATGCCGCAGTTCAAAAGCATTAATTCTTTGGCACTCAGCTTCCTTTATAGTCCAACTCTCACATCCATACATGGCTACAGGAAAAACCACCGCTTTGACTAGACGGACCTTTGTCAACAAAGTAATATCTCTGCTTTTTAATATGCTGTCTAGGTTGGTCAAAATAATGTTTAAAATTCTCCAAGCCAGGCTTCAACAGTACGTAAACCATGAACTTCCAGATGTTTAAGCTGGTTTTAGAAAAGGCAGAGGGACCAGAGATCAAATTGCCAACATCCATTGGATCATCGATAAAGCAAGAGAGTTCCAGAAAAACATCTACTTCTGCTTTATTGACTATGTCAAAGCCTTTGACTGTGTGGATCACAACAAACTGTGGAAAATTCTTCAAGAGATGGGAATACCAGGCCACCTCACCTGCCTCCTGAGAAATATGTATGCAGGTCGTGAAGCAACAGTTAGAAATGGACACAGAACAACAGACTGGTTCCAAATCAGGAAAGGAGTATGTCAAGGCTGTATATTGCCACCCTGCTTATTTAACTTATATGCAGAGTACATCATGTGAAATGCTGGACTGGATGAAGCACAAGCTGGAATCAAGATTGCCAGGAGAAAAAACATGAGTTTACAATCACATAAATTAGGAAATATTATTCTTACAAAAAATAATTACTCATTTACACATAGATTTTTGTTTTGTTTTTTGTTATATTTCTTTTAAAGCTGAAGACTCTCTGTGAACTCAAAAATGTTTTAAAAATACTTCAAAAATTATTTTCAAGTATAATCATTTAGGCAAAGTAACATATTTTAATTTGGGTAAAATTATTTTTACAATATGTAATTTTAGGTATATTAAAGAGAGACATACCCTTTCCTCTTTATGTTAAAGAAAGGAATAGTGAGATTATCTGAAAATGTTTTCAATTTTTCCTCTTTCTAGAATTCTAAACTCTAAAAGACAAAATTAAATGCTTTTAAAAAACTTAATTTTTTTCATGAATTTGACGTAGTTTAATGGTTTTAAGTGCTTGCCTGGTGGCTCAATGGTAAAGAATCTGCCTGTAATGCAGGAAATCCAGGTTTGATCCCTGGGTTGGGAAGATCTTCTGGAGAAAGGAATGGCTACCCACTCCAGGATTCTTGCCTGGAGAATTCCATGGACAGAAGATCCTGGACGGCTAGCATGAGGTTGCAAAGAGTAGGACATGACTGAGCAACTAACACTTTGACCAACACTTTTCACTGGTCTTAAACACTTGGAAATTTTTGTGGAGTTTACTCTTCTTTTTTTAAATACTTATTTCTTTGGCTGTATCAGGTCTCACATGGGGCACACGGCATCTTCAATCTTGTATGTGGCATGTGGGATTTTTAGTTGCATTATGAGAACTCCTAGTTGAGGCTTTGGGATCTAGTTCTCTGACCAGGAATCACATCCAGGCCTCCTGTGTTGGGAGTACAGACTCTTAGCCCCTGACCCTCCGGGGAAGTCCCAAGATTTTATTCTTCTTAAAGCAAAGATACCAATCATATTGACAAAGATGAGGGAAAAGTTGCAAGATGCCATCTGGACTATAACTATATAATAATTATATACATGACAATACAAATTACTCATTTTGTGTTAACAGTAGTTGAACTATTAAAGACAGTAGTATGTAGAGTTTTGTGGAATGATGTTAGTTTTAATAACCATGGGATTGTAACCTGCTGTAAATTACATTATGCTGTTACTGCTGCTGCTGCTGCTGCTAAGTCACTTCAGTCGTGTCTGACTCTGTGAGACCCCATAGACGGCAGCCCACCAGGCTCCCCCGTCCCTGGGATTCTCCAGGCAAGAACACTGGAGTGGGTTGCCATTTCCTTCTCCAATGCAGGAAAGTGAAAAGTGAAAGTGAAGTCACTCAGTCGTGTCCAACTTTTAGCGACCCCATGGACTGCAGCCTACCAGGCTCCCCCATCCATGGGAATCTTCCAGGCAAAAGTACTGGAGTGGGGTGCCATTGCCTTATCCAGTTATGCTGTTAGGTCAATTTAAATAAAATATGGGGCACAGAAAAGTGAGTGATGAGAAATACCAATATGAAATTAAAATAGATGTGAAAGTGATCAGGTCTAACTGAGAGACTGAAATCCAAGAAGTCTGATGAATGGTTAAAAGCACTGCACAGTTCACTGCCTCAGGTACCACTGAAAATATTAAAATACCAGTGGATGAAATACTCTGTACAAGGAACGGAATTAAAGGACAGCAGCTAAGCAGAGTCCTAGCTGGCTTCCTGGATGTGCTAGAGTGAAGGGATGAAGTTAATGCATTTTCTGTAAGACCATCTACTAACTAAATATCTTTGGATGAGTTAACCAATCTAAATTTTAATTTGTTTCCTCATTGTAAAATGACTAGAAAACAGTACTTTCCCTCTAAAATTTTTTTTGGATGAATTAAATTAGACAATCCATGATTACCTGGAACAGTATGTTCAGTGTTTGCTAGTTATTATTATCTTGATGGTAAAATTTTCTCCCTTACTGCATGGCAGGATCATTGAAAACAAGGCCTTTCTTTTTTGTACTTAGGACACAATATAATATATGTTTCTTGAACTACTAAATTGAACACGGAGCTTAATTTTCTCCTGTGTAAAAGGGTGTAAACCGTGGTGTTGGAGAAGATTCTTGAGAGTCCCTTGGATGGCAAAGAAATCAATCCTGAATTGAAAGGACTGATGCTGAAACTGAAGCTCTAATACTATGGTCACCTGATGTGAAGAATTGACTCATTAGAAAAGACTCTGAAGCTGGGAAAGATTGAAGACAGGAGGAGTAGGGGACAACAGAGGACAAGGGAGATGATTTGATGGCATCATCTATTCAATGAACATAAGTTAGAGCAAACTCTGGGAGATGGTGAAGGACAGGGGCGCCTGGAGTGCTGCAGGGGGGCACATGGGGTCACAAAGGGTTGGACACAACTGAGTGAATATACAACAACAAATGAGTGTTGGTCTAGGAATTACTGAAGTTTCTCTATTTCTTTATAGAACAGTTTACTACCATTTCCACAACTATATATTAAAATAATGCAAATCTTTATGAAATAAAATAATATTTTTAACAATAGTCTTTTAAAAATATGATTTACATTCTCATTTGGCATTTTATCAGATAGTCTCCTTTCTGTTCTTTGTGGTTAAAAGAGCCGTTTAAAATTTAGTATTGTTGGACTTCCCTTGTGATCCAGTGGTTAATACTACACACTTTCACTGCAAGGGGCATGGGTTTGATCCCTGGTCAAGGAAGTTCCACTGGCTTCCCAGTGTGGCCCAGAAAAAAAAAAAGAAATAGCTTATCATGAAAAATAGGAAACATGAACCCATTTAAAAAAATTAGCATTGTTCCTTGATTACATCTTTTGTACTTATTTTATCCAGTTACTTATTTTAATTTACATTAAATTGGCTGATAGTAACTTAGTACTCTTCCCCATCTAAAGTTTCATATTTTGCACAGAGGTAAACCATTTTTCCTTTGTATTTTTATTTGGACCTTGAAAATGTGTAGGTGCCATTAACAATTTCCTCTTTTATGTACAGATTGGCAATCAACGAATTTGTTGTTTTGAAACGTTACATGAGAGAAGCATGACTTTCTGACGTTGTACTCAAGCCCCCTTCAAACACTCTACATTTAAGCGCAATGAACAAGAAGAGCTAAGAGACTGCAGTTGCATCTTTGTACATTTTCACCTTCCTTTGGTCTTTATAAACTTGTTTAGAAAAGTTGTTCAGGCTCTGGTACACACAGCCAGATCACAATATTTATAGAAAAGTTTCTAAAAAGCACAAGTTAAATGTTTTAAGATAGTGGGAATCCATTTATTTTTTATTTACCAAACCTTTAATGATGACTTATTACATACATGTTATATACCCCCACTAGGGATGAGTAAGACAAAGAGCGGTATTAAAACTTGTACAATTTTCATGGAAATTATTTTCTACTGTACATTTTTTGTAAAATCCATAACCACTCCATCTTCAGAAGCTTTAAAAAAATGGTAAATGTTTGCCAGGTTAATAGATACTTACCGATGGTTTGGTGAGAAAGGATGAGATTTTAAAACTGACTCTGCAGTTTTCCAATAGAATTTCAGTGCTTGCACTATATTTTGATAGTTTGTTTACAGGTTTGTTTTAATTACCAGACTGCACAGTTGCAAAGGGCAATGATCATGCCTCACTTGGTGCCTGGCACATAATAGGAGTTCAGTCCAATTTGCATAATAAATGAATGAGTGGAATTGAAACGCATTTCACACTTGCCCCAACAAGGACAAATTTGGCAACATCTCCCCTCTGTGACTCTAGATTATGTCTGTGATCAACGCACGCTGATTGGATTTACATGTCTCCAAAAGAACAGCAAATACAGTAAACAGTAATCGAGGGTTCATTAATTTGTAGTTCAAGATAATTCTGTCTTCGCTTACCTGAAATTTACCTCTTCAGGATTAATGAACATATTAAACAAATGACAATGGACTTTGCAGCATTGATTCTCGTTTACGGGCAGATGGCTAGAACAACGATGCTTAACATTTTAAAGAAATGTACAATAATGGATTGGACGCACATGTATTATCTTAATAAGAAAGGTTCATCCATTTAGTTAAAATCAGCCATACAGATCTCCACGTAGACATGCTCGCTATTTTATACAATAAATACACGCTACCCAAAAGCGATCAAGCACTGCGTGTAACCAAAGAAACCTGCAGAGAATCTGTCCTCAGGGTTCTTGGAATCGAACTGGGATTCTTTTTTTTTTTCATTTATTTTTATTAGTTGGAGGCTAATTACTTTACAATATATAGTGGGTTTTGTCATACATTTTGTCATACATTGTATTGTCAATTTTTTGGGGGGCGGGCGGTGGGAGCCTTACATCTTACCAAAAAAAATGCTTCGAACTGGGATTCTAAACGATGGAAGCATTTTTTTTTTTGTAAGATGTAAGGCTCCCACCGCCCCCCCGCCAAAAAAAATTGACAATACATATGATGTGAAAGGTGAACAGACAGCAACATCATTCTGTAATGACCACAATTTCTTGGAAGAAACACAAGTTTAATTTCATTTTTGGGAAGAGAAGTGTCGTTTTCGGATTCATCCTGTCCAAGCTGCTCCCCCTCCCCCGCTGGAATCACCAGATCTCCTTCCAGAAGTCTCCCCGAGGGCTTGTTCTCCGCTAGGACTCGATTTCCCCTTCCGGCGGGAAGCCGAGGGGATGCGGTCCTCGGGGAGGCGCGAGGCCTCGCCTTAGCTTTTGCCCGCGCGGCGCGGGCCCTCGCAGGGGCCGCCGGGAAGACCCGCTCCCACCCAGGCGGCGCTCCCGACTCCCTGCGGCTCCGGCGCGGCCCCGGCGCGGCCGGCCGAGCGCGCCGCGGGGGCTTGTGGGGCGCGCGGCCCGGCCCTCCCCGCGCGCCCCCGAGCGCGGACGGAAGCCGGCGCCGGGCGGCCTTCTCTGGGCGGTCGGGCTAGGGCCGCCGGCGACGTCGCAGAGCTTCAGTCCCCGCGGCCCCTTCCCCGCCTGCACCGGCTCCCCGCGGGAGGAGCCCTCCTTGCTCTGCAGGGTCCCCGAAGGTAGGTGCGGAGGCGCCCTGCACCGGCTCCCCCGTCTCCGCCTCCCCGCGTGCCTGGCGCGTGGCTTCGTTCGGAGACGCGTATCTGTGCCATGGGCTGCCAGCGCACGTGTTCCGTGTCTCTCTACCCGATGCAGTGGATCGCAGCGGCGCTGGAGCTTCTGGAGTTAGACTCCGGCCTGCGCCTCCAAATGTGTGGGCGTCCCGGGTGTGTTCTAACCTCCCCCCCCCCCCGCCAAAAATGGTTCCCTCCTGGGGGCAGAAGAGGCCTGTGCTTGGAGGCCATTGCTGCGGTTGGTAAATCAGTGCCTTATGCACATTTTTAAATTTATTTTTTAAAAAATATATATTTGGCTGCCTGGTTCTTAGTTGCAGCAAATGGGATCTTCCTTGAGGTCTCGGGATCTTTAGTTGGGACGTGTAGGAACTAGTTCCCTGACCAGGGATGTATGTCCAGCCCCCTGCGTTGGCGTGTGGAGTCTTAGCCACTGGACCACCAGGGAAGTCCCCAACACGTCTTTTATTGAGCCCCCATTATTTTGAAGGAACCACAGCCCATCCTAAAGGAGATCAGTCCTGAGTGTTCATTGGAAGGACTGATGTTGAAACTGAAACTCCAATACTTTGGCTGCCTGATGCAAAGAGCTGACCCATTTGAAAAGACCTAGATGCTGGGAAAGATTGAGGACAGGAGGAGATGGGGACAACAGAGGATGAGATGATTGGATGGCATCACCGACTTTATGGACATGGATTTGGGTGGACTCCAGGAGTTAGTGATGGACAGGGAGGCCTGGCGTGCTGCGGTTCATGGGGTCGCAAAGAGTCATACACGACTGAGTGACTGAACTGAACTGAACTGATGTAAGGTACTGTAGATGTCAAAGATGGCACACACATGGTCTCCTCCTTGAAAGACCTCCCAGGCCTGGGGCAGAGATAGATGTAGAGTTAGGTAGGAAACATTCAGGGGCAGGGTGGGATTTCATTAGGAGATTCAGAAAAAATGCTGTGGGGCAGAGGGCTTGCTGGAGGAGGTGGTACCCTGACAGTGGCGTAGGTAACAGATACTTAGGAAATAGGGGTAGAAGTGGGAAATACATTGCAAATGAAAAGGATGAGAAGAGTAAAGGCAGGAAGCTGAGCATATGTGGGGAAGACCGTGTTTTAATGTAACCTGAATGTCTAATAAAAGTGGCAGCTAATAAGTGGGACCAGTGGCTTGTACTGAATTATGAAAGGCTTTGTATAACTTCATAGGCTGGAAGTTCAGAAACACATTTTGGACTTGAGGTCATCAGGAGCCATAGATTATAAAGATGTGTACTGTTATTTAATATTCATAAAATGCTCATAATGTAGAAAAACTCATACCGTGGGCCGTGTTCCTGAGCAGGGTATATTTCTTTCAAGAGCGGTATTTGTCTCTAATTACGTACACATTGATCACATTCTTGGGATTGTTTGCAACTGCCTTTTTTCTGCTTAAAATCGAGAGATTTACAGTGTTTCATGTGGCTACAGTGAGACTCAGTCACTTGGCAGAAAATTGTGTTAGCAACTATTCTACTTATTTATATTTGGGAAGACTTACTGCTTTAGAAGTAAGTCTTTAGATCAAGTGCAATAAAGAGCCTGTATAATTTGGAACATGCATAATCTGGATGACTTTCAGAGCAGGGATATGGACCACAAATGACAAAATTAAGAGAGAAACCAGGAATGATGGTCAGGAGCACAAATTGATGACTCTGAGTAAGACTTTTGCTCTTTTTACATGAGTAATGGTGGGAATACCAGTATTTGGAACCAGCCTTCCAAAACCAGTAGTTTGGAGGCCTTGTCAAGATTTAGAAAACATTACCTTGAATATGTTTTAACACATATAAAGGTGTCAGGAGTCCACTGGATATTGTGGTGAAGATCAGACAGAATAGCTGTTTCATGGGGCCTGTATTTGTCATATGTAAGTTAAATCTACAGTACAAAGGCACTTGAAGGTGAGGGCCAGAGTCACAATGTAATAGAACCAGTGAAATTACTTTGGAGCATTATTGAGGTGAACTTATGACTTCACTGTGCAGAGTGGATTGGAGGGAGCTGAGAGGTCTGGCAGAAGACTGATGTAGCCATAAAGACAAGAGTTGTTAATGGTTTGAGGAAGAAGAAGATCAGTTTTTAGATATATTGGATTATAGAATTGACAGGGTATGGTATAGAAGAAGAATCAGGGGAATAGTGGCACTGAAGTCAGAGAGCAAAGCATTTTAAGAATAGAAGCGTGGTTATTAGGGTGAGGTCTGCAGAGAAGGGGCAAGAGAATTTGCAGGTAGGCCTCAGGTTTGTCTTTTTCAGCCTTTGTAAGAACAGCTAGGTGAGGTGGAGGTGATGGGATACTGTTTTTGTTTTTTGTTTTTTTTTCCTTTTCTGCAGCTGGGAGCAATTTGGTCATGATTATATATCAAGAGAAGTTAAGACAGGGGAGTGAAAGAGCAGAGAGGAGGTAGTTGGTGGTGAAGATACCAGGAGCTGGTGTGCAGTTTGTGCATTTTCCTAGAGCCTAGCTCAGGACAGGAAGACATGGGCCGTTAGTTTTGAGAAGTATCATAGAATGACCAGGGTATTCTTACATGCTGTCAGAGCGCCTAGCATCCAGCTTGCTTACCTATCCATTCATTCATCAGGTCAACCAGCTATTTTTTTTTTTTTCTCAGTGCTTATTGTGTGTTCACTGTAGCAATTTCTGCCCTGCAGAGGCAGGTCATGAGCTCAGTGGAACTCACCAAGGGTCATTGCCATCAAAGAACCAAGGAAATAAGGAATGACCCAGCTGCAACTGTGATATAGCAGTATCGAATGTTAAGAGCTATGTATTGGAGGGAAATGACTTGATCTAAGGATATCAAGGAAGGTGTTTTCAACAATAGAATGTCTAAGCTGGTACCTAACAGAAACCTCTCTTGTTACCCAATCAGCCAGACCTTCTCCATGCTGCCTCCCGTTATCATCTCATTCTTGGTTCTGAGTTCACTGGTGGACTCACTCTCCTTTCTCTTGACCCATGAAATGTACATTATGGCTAGCGGATGGGAAAACTTTCAGGAACCAAGGCTTGGCAAAGATCTTTCTCCAGCCAGCTATTGCTTCATTATAGTGACTAAATATGAACTAAATGGTCGTTTAATTTTATTCATGCTACATTGATTCCCATTTAGGGGATGAAAAGGGTTTAGGGAGTGGCAAATCAATGGTCAGCCACAGCCACCGCTGAGCCGCTTAACATCCTTCCGAGGAACCACAACCGGCACAGATCCTGTCACTTCTTATTAGGAATTTTTGGTAACAGCCAATGAAAGCTAGTTTATTTATTTATATTTTTTTACATTTAAAATTTTAATGCTCTCTGGGTCAAGTGATTGGGGAATAAGCATCCACTCATGTTTCTCTCTGCAGGGAAGTGAAGGTACTATTGCTGCTATGATTTTGCATTTATATAGCACTTGAGTGGTGGCTAAGTGCTTTTACAATCAATTTTATTGTTCAATTTAAAAGATAGCCTAAAATCACCCCTGTCAAAACTTGTTTGGTGTGATTCAGCGAAAAGGATCATTGGAAAAATGGGCCTTCCATGATATGGAAGAACTCTGATCAATCAAAAGACTAGATACAGTATAAGAGAATGTGAACATCCTCCAAATAGAGTTAGCTGTTAATTGAAGATATTAGCCATGTGACAGTTTTTTTATCTGCCTTTATAATGAAAGAAGGGAAAAATACAGAACCAAAACTTAGAACAGTAGAAATGCAACTTGGCAGAAAGCCAGCCTCCCTCATGACTTGGTTTGTAGCTAGGGCACCCAGAGATGTTTGATGAGTGACAATATGTTTCCTTTAATATATTTATTCTTAAAGCATTAGGTTTTATTTAGAGCAAGTATTGGCAAACTTTTCTGTACAGAACCAGTTAGTAATATATCAGGCTTTGCAATCCTCCTGTAGCAACTCTGAGGTTGTAGCACTGAAACAATGATAGACCACACATAAGCTAATGGACATGGGTGTTTCAATAAAACATGGCTGATGGAAGCAAGGCCACCCGTATTTGGTCTGTGGGTCATAGTTTGCGTCTCTGATCCATAGCACTCCTGAGATTCCTTAACTGAACAGAGGGTGTTGTAGATTGGAGTGATTGACAGTCAGCTGACAGCTCAGTGAAGGCAGTGATGGACTTTTCTTGTTGGCAGTTGAGTCCCCAGGCCCAGCACAGCACCTGTCCAGTAGGAGATCATTAAACCTATCTGGTGAATGAAGGAATGAGTAGCCAGGATATCAGATGGAAAATCGCCTAACTAACACAGGCTCGATGGTTCTATATTCAGGTTTTCAGATCCTGTGCTGTGCTTTTCTGATTGACTCTGTGAACCTACAGACTGTAGCCCTCCAGGCTCCTCTGCCCGTGGGGATTCTCCAGGCAAGAATACTAGAGTGAGTTGGCCATGCTTTCCTCCAGGGGATCTTCCTGACCCAGGGATCGAATCCTCTTCTCTTACCCCTCTTGCATTGGCAGGCGAGTTCTTTACCACTAGCGCCACCTGGGAAGCTCTTGTCTTCTGTGGCACTTTTGTTTTGGGTAGAGCAATTCTTGCGGCTGAGTGCTTAGTTCAGAAAACAAATCCAGGCGAATGCCTGGAGAATCAGAAAGAGCCAGCATTATATGTACAAGGATGGTAAAAAAACATAGGTCTGTGACTCTCATTTTCACCGTGTCCATTGAAAAGCATGTTGCTCTCTTTGGAAAGGACCTAGAGAGAAGGCAGTCCAGAGCCTCTTACCTCGTCCAGGACTTTCCCGTTTGCCCTGTTTTCCATGGCTTTGCTGGCATTTGTGCCAGAAGTCTTCTGTTTGGCCTCTCAGATCTCTCTGCCCCTCCACCCTGCAGGTCCACATCAGCCCCTGCTCCGCCTACAGTCATGAGGATCATCCTGGAGGATGGAAGGTCACAGCTCCTCCCGGGTGGTCCCGTCCTCCGCAGGTCTCTCTCCCAGACCTGGTAACTGCCCCTCCTCTCCTCCCTTTCGATCCAGGGGAAGCGGAGGGTGCCCTTGGCCCTCTGCTGTTGTTTCTGGTCCCCGCACACTGTGTTTCCCCCTTTGGTTGCCCACACCTTTGGAAGTAGCTCTTTATGAAGCTCTCCTTCACATTACCCAGATTGAGGCACCATTAGCTTCCTGCCTGGACCCTCATGGGTACTGTGCCCTCAACACTTTTTCCCAGGCATCTGTTGTACATCACTGTCACTGAATGACTCTTTAGTCCCCCGATGTCAGTGGCTGTGATTTCTGTTTCTTATAATCACAAGATCTCAGCTTGAAGGTGGTCCTGACCCATTTAATTTTCAGAGTTTGGGTGCATTCTGCCCCATCCCTGTCATCTCTCTCTCTGTGTGCTTGAATACCTCCCGCAATAGGGAACTCACTTCTCTAGAGCTCTCAGTCTTTAACACATCTGACAGCTAGAACATGTATGCACAACTTCCCCTCCCATCTGTGTCCTCTTCCTTGGGGTTTCATGGAACAAGCGCAGTTTACACTTCCCTCCTCTGTCCCTCAGACAGCAGGATTCTGAGTTCCTTTACCAGCTTTATCTGTTTAAAGGTGGAGTGCCTAGAACAGAAACTCTTTTCTCTGGTATTACCTGCTGAGTGTATGAACATGATAATTTTACCTAGAAGGCTTACTACCTCCAGAGATTATGAGAAGGTCTGTACTTCCTCATTCCTTGCTTGAAAATACAGAGAATAGATCCAATCCCCACCCGCCTGCCCCGCTGCCCGCCGCCACACATTCATGCTCCCCATTTCTGCTGATTAAAGTGTCACATGTCATATGAACAGGGCTTCCCTGGTGTCTCAGCTGGTAAAGAATCCACCTGCAATGCGGGAGACCTGGGTTTCATCCCGGGGTTGGGAAGATCCCCTGGAGAACGGAACAGCTACCCACTCCAGTATTCTGGCCTGGAGAATTCCATGGACTGTATAGTCCCTGGGGTCACAAAGAGTCGGACACAACTTTCACTTGTCGTATGAACAGCTGTCTTTCATGAAGGCTTAATATTGTCCCTATTAGTGGATATATCTATACTTACAGATTATCCATCAAGGGAGTAATTTATAAATTATAGATCTTTAGAGGGCTGTGTCTACTATCAAGTTTTCTTTTGCTTTTCCTCAAATATAAAATTTACTTTAATTATCCTCTAGTTATTTTGGTGGCACTATGTAAAATATTTTGCCTAACTTTTTATTTAGGTTTCAAATCTGAACATCAGGTATCAGAATCAAAGATTTTTTAGTATTTATTTATTTCTTTCTATTTTCTGGGCGTTGACTCTGTGTATGTCCTTTCCTATACCTCTTGTATTTTGGAAATATAACAAAATATATTGAAATGCAATATCTTGGGGTTGATAATCAAATTGACTTTAAGGAAATGTTCTGAAGTGGGTTCTTAAGTGTATCATTTATTTAAGTCAATTTTTATAATGAAAATCCAATTTATTTTTTAACAGGCCTCCAAAATATCTGTCAGCTTCTTTAATTCTTCCTTCTGATTTATTCAGTGAGCTCATTCCCCATTTCGTTTTTGATTAGATTGCTTTCACCCTGGCAGAACTCTGGAAAATAAATCTTTTTGTATTTAATGTGTGCTTTGGTTTAATCTGGATGAATAGTAGAATGAAAACAACTCATTAGAAAGTAATTTTGATTGTTGGAAGGAGAGATGTGACTTTTTTAATCTCTAATAATTGCTAGGAAATGTATTTCAGAGACTGCTTGCTCACAGTCGCTTTACCCACGCCTTCCTTCTACTTTCATGAATAGCTTTTTTCTCACAGGATTAAAAAACAAAATAAAACATACTTGTGATTCTTTACAAATCCCCCCAAATGGGTTTAGAGTGGCAGATTATGACACATTTCTTTTTATCTCTGGGACAATGGTAAGAGAAAACTACTTTCTTTCTCTTCTGAACTGCTTTTATACTTTATCCAAAGTTGCTATTCACACACTCAGTTCATTTCAGTTCAGTTGCTCAGTCGTGTCCGACTCTTTGTGACCCCATAAACCACAGCACATCAGGCCTCCCTGTCCATCACCAACTCCCAGAATTTACCCAAATTCAATGTTCAATGAGTCAGTGATGCCATCCAACCATCTTATCCTCTGTCGTCCCCTTCTCCTCTCACCTTCAGTTTTTCCCAGCATCAGGGTCTTTTCCAGTGAATCAACTCTTCGCATGAGGTGGCCAAAGTATTGGCGTTTCAGCTTCAGCATCAGTCCTTCCAGTGAATATTCAGGACTGATCTCCTTTAGGATGGACTGGTTGGATCTCCTTGCAGTCCAAGGGACTCTCAAGAGTCTTCTCCAACACCACAGTTCAAAAGCATCAATTCTTTGGTGCTCAACTTTCTTCACAGTCCAACTCTCACATCCATACATGACTACTGGAAAAACCATAGCCTTGACTAGATGGACCTTTGTTGGCAAAGTAATGTCTCTGCTTTTAATATGCTATCTAAGTTGGTCATAACTTTCCTTCCAAGGAGCAAGCGTCTTTTAATTTCATGACTGCAGTCACCATCTGCAGTGATTTTGGAGCCCCCAAAAATAAAGTCTGCCACTGTTTCCACATCTATTTGCCATGAAGTAATGGGACCAGATGCCATGATCTTAGTTTTCTGAATGTTGAGCTTTAATCCAACTTTTTCACTCTCCTCTTCCACTTGCATCAAGAGGCTCTTTAGTTCTTCTTGAAATGGCAACCCACTCCAGTATTCTTGCCTGGAAAATCCCATGGATGGAGGAGCATGGTAGGCTACAGTGCACGGGGTTGCAAAGAGTTGGACAGGACTGAGCGACTTCGCTTCACTTCACTTACTTCACTTTCTGCCATAAGGGTGGTGTCATCTGCATATCTGAAGTTATTGATAATTCTCCTGACCATCTTGATTCCAGCTTGTGCTTTATTCAGCCCGGCATTTGTCATAATGTACTCTGCATATAAGTTAAATAAGCACGGTGACAATAAACAGCCTTGATGTACTCCTTTTCCTATTTGGAACCAGTCTGTTGTTCCATGTCCATTTCTATTGCTTCCTGACTAGTTGATACTTCATTTATTTTCTTATTGATTGGCCTCCCCCAGAAAGAAAGCTTCTGAGGGAAAGGGCATCCTTATTTCCAGTGCCTGGCACAACTGATAAATGGTGTTGTGTGTTTGTGGGCAGAATATAAGTTTCTCATGATAATCTGCCTTTTTATGACAGTGCACAAAATCTTACATAGTTCCCAAGAAGTTGCTGCTTTCTAAAAAGCTATTTCTTTTATAAGTATGGTTCTTAAAAGTGTCCACTCTTATAAGATTGTCTTGTTTTCTAACTAAAAAATCATCCACCATCCGTTATCAAATTATCAAATAAACAGATTATCCATCTCTTTATCTGATAGTTAGTAAGCACTATTTCATCTATATAATGAATAGAGTTTTTAAAAGTACATATATTATCAATGAATTCTTTTCATCAAGGTCAGTTTCCGAAGACCAAAATTGTGGTTTAGAATGAACTGCATGCATACATGGAGAAGGCAATGGCACCCCACTCCAGGACTCTTGCCTGGAAAATCCCATGGACGGAGGAGCCTGGTGGGCTGCAGTCCATGGGGTCACTAAGAGTCGGACATGACTGAGCGACTTCACTTTCACTTTTCACTTTCACACATTGGAGAAGGAAATGGCAACCCACTGCAGTGTTCTTGCCTGGAGAATCCCAGGGACGGGGGAGCCTGGTGGGCTGCCGTCTATGGGATCACACAGAGTCGGACACGACTGAAGTGACTTAGCAGCAGCAGCAGCAGCATGCATACAGGCAAATAACTGCAGCATCATTGCAAATAGCAAATGAAGCAGTGTTTCAGCTCAAAGACCCCAAAGGTACATTTCTTACTAGGTTGCTGATGTAAAATCTTTCGTGATAAATAATAGACAAATTCCCAGTTTCCCAGCATACTCCAAAAATATGACTACCGCATAAGATCATGGAGAAGGGCACTGATTCAAACTACTTGGCAGGAAGCTGGCTTCTTTCATTATTAATGTGTTTACCTCCTTTTCATCACTCATTGATAAAAAGTGAAACTTCAGTAAAGAATTAAGGAAACAGCTTCCGAGAATAGTTGCAGTGGGCTGAATAAATATTTTATCAGTGTTATTTTGCATGTTTTTTACTTTCCAGTAATTTTAGTATGATTTTCTGATTGGGGTCTGTCACATCGCTGGCCTAATATGGGAATCATATGCAAGTATTCCCTTACTTTCCTCTTTCCAATCTGGCAGGAAGCCCCACCGTGTCACAGACATCTTTCAGGGCATCTTGTATTCTGTGTGTACACATTAGCATCCTGGCCTGGCTCTCCTTCCAGCCCCTCTTCCCTGTATGGTGTCAGCAATCCCTAACTCCTTCCTGCCTAGCAAAATTCTCTTCCTAAAACATTACTAGGAGTGTTGCACTCATCCACTCCGAAGACCATGCCTGTTTCCAGCCGTCCATGGGCAGTGAGTTCAGACTCCTCTAACTGACCTTCAAGATCCCAACTTCCCTGTTCTATATTATTTCCCTTTCTTCCCCAAACTACCATATTCTTCAGTGAGAAATCCATGCCCTCTCCCACAAATAGGCATGCTGTTATCTGCTGGCTGCCTGTACTGTCCACCCCATCAAGTTTTGTCCCTCCTTTGCCTGAGTCCTTCTCATCCTTCAGATCTTCCAGACTGGCTCCAGAGTTCAGTTCCTCCTCATGTTCACATCAGCCCACAAGTGTCTCTTTCCCTGAGTTCTTGCTAGCTTTATGCTGTTCAGAGAGAGACAGAGGCTTTGGAGACCAGGGGCTGGCATTGACTCATGGACCCATACAAGCCTCAAGCGGACCAAGCATCGCATTGTTTCCTCTCTGCCTGACAGAGTACACAGGGGCCATGTGCCTTGACTCACTTCGTCTCCTTAATTTACAAGTTGAGTACTCTTTTGAGTCCCATTTTACAGATTGGCAAACTGAGGCACAGAGAGGTTGAGTAATCTGAATAAAGTCACACAGCTAATAGAGGGCAGAGCTGGGACGCCTGCCTCCTAAACCCGCTCTCCTATTCCCTGTGCTATCCTTGCCTCTTGAACACATATTTGAAATTATTTCTGATGGGAGTTTTTCAGAGGTGATTAGTATGCAGTGCTGCTCGTGCCTGTCTCACTAGGCCATCTTTGGGGGTAAAAAAAATCCCTTATCTAGCAGTGCTTGTGGAGACAGCGGGCCTGCCATTGTGTGTGTGTGGGTGTGTGTGTGCACGCATGCACATGTGCTCTGCTGTGGTCATAACCTGAGATGAATGTCAGAGGAGACACAAGGTGACTACACAGGGCAATTCAGGGAGGCCCATTCCTAGCCCGGTTACATTCAGTTCCCATTCCCAAGCTTCGGAATTGTATTGCAGAAAGATTGTGCAGAGAGATGACAGTTAAAAAGTCCAGTTCCATCACTTGGTAATCGGATATCCTTGAGAAAGCTGCCTTCTGAACTTCAGTTTCCTTAACTCCAAAAAATGATATTAAATTCTACAACACATAATCATTTTTTAAAATTTTATTAAAGTGTGGTTGACTTACATTGTGTTAATTTCTGCTATATAGTAATATAATTCAGTTATATATACATTCTTTTTCGTGTTCTTTTCCATTTTGGTTTATCACAGGATATTGATAAGGATTGATAAGGATCTTGACAGGAACTGTAGTTCCGTGTGCTGTAAGGTAGGATCTTGTTTACCCAGTCACAGAATTATTAAATGAGGTCTCACACGAGCTACTGGCTGTAAAGTGAATGCACAGTGGCTCGTGTGCGGAGATGTTCAAAAGATGTTGACATTTCCCTTCGGGGCTCCATGCTGCAGTCGGGCTCAAGGCTTTCTTCCCGCTGCTGATACCTTTTCCTTTGTCCATATGTATCTAAACACGCCTTCCGTTCCGTAACTTCTCTGGTCTTAGCCTTGTTTCCATGAGCTGTTCCACTTCTAACCTTTTTTGTAGTTATTCACGTAGGGCATGGCTTGATCTTCCCAAATCCAGCACTGGAAATAATAGCTGACGAGGGCAAAGTCCACAAGTAGGTGGGCTCACTCTCTTGTCTAGTAGAGGAGCAAGACCCCCAAATGGCTGTTGATCCTGCCTTGGGATCTCTGTTTCCCAGTGCTGTGGAAATGCAGATGAAGGAGCAGAGGGTGGCGCCCGGGTGAGGAAGGAAGGAGGGGTGAATTCAGAAGACTTGAGACCAGGCAGCAGAAGGAGGCAGTGAAGGCGGGTGGAGAGTGTGCAGACGGGGCGTTGCTGTCAGAGGGGACTCACCACGCGTCACGGAGGAGGCCCACCATCGTGAGAGGGTGCGCTCCGTTCCTCTGGGACTAGACTGCAGAGCTGAGAAGTCAGGTGTTTGACTCTCCGCAGAAATCAGTTGTGCAAGTAGAGATCTAGCTTAAAAGAAATTTTGGAAAAGAAGATTTTAATTGTTTTTCCTTTATGTCCTCCTGAGCCATCCCTGAGACCTGATGGTTCAGCAGCTTAACACCATCGGTGACATTAAGAGAAAGGTCCAAGGGCCGTAACTGATCGTGTTCATCGTGGGATTGGAGGTTAGTGCAGAGTGTCACCGAAGGGGGATTTTGACAGATCACATACAACCGGAAGAGGCCGCCAGAGTGAAAAGAGGCTTAATCTTAGGATGTTATGAGCAATGGGTCTGGGGGTTTTATAAGGGGAGACAGTGATCGCTCACTTCAAATTCTTGGATGGTGATGTGGGAAACTGAACTTTATATTATTTTTGCTCTAAGGGTGGACCTGGGATTAATAGAAGCAGACATAGAGTGTCTGGCAGGACTTGCTAAGAACTGATGGTTAGGTAATCACATTTTCAATATGGTGTTATCCACTGAGATTGGGCTGGATGCCTGATGCTGTCTTTGGTGACAGGCTGGATCATCCCTTCTGATACCAAGCTCTTGAGACCATGAGATATATCCAACAGAGTTTTGGTGTGAATTGCACTTAATGAAATAGATTATTTGTGCCCAGATACGCTAATTTAATGTGATTGCATGGCAGACGATACAGAAGGATGGAAGGTTTCAGAATGGGACTGTATCTTCACTTCTTCCTTTGAGGCTTTGAGCAGTTTACTTCCTGGGCCCCTGTGTGCGTGCTGATAGGGCAGGGGTAATAGCAGCTATGTCACAGGGCTGTTGGGAGGATCAATATAATGATGGATGTGCATCCATACATATCCCGGTGTCTCAAACAAATACTATCATTGGAAATATTTTCTCTGTCTGTAATGTTTCATACTATGACTTCCTAAAAGCGTTGAGCACCCTGCTGCAGAGATAAAATATTGCCTGAGTTTTTCTTAAAACACAGGCTTCCTTTTATCAATCATATCCATTCTTGAATGTTTTCTCAACGAATAATAAATGTTAGTTTATCCGGAATGACGAATGATGGCAAATTAATCTAAAATTACATAATTCACTCTCTGCCATCCAGAAGCATCTCCAGATTTTAGCCCAGAGATGCCATATTCTATGGTTTAGTTCTCCTTTATTTTCTGTTAATACAGACATATGCATAAAATGCTTGACATATAAGAAATATGTGAAATAATTTTGCTTATTGACAGGTAATTTAAAAGTAACCATGGGCTTTCTAGTTTATAATTTATAGTTTAAGAGTGTGTGTGTGTATGTGTGTGTGTACACAGACACTCAAGAATTTGCATATAAATACACATTAAATACAGGTGTAGATTGTTAGGCATTCTTTCTTATGCTAAAGTACTGAATTTTTAATAGTTGTTTCATTTAAGGAAATGTTGATATTTCCTTTCGTAAGTTTTAAATTGGCACTTCAGATGTTTAAAAGATGAACTTTTCTGCATATTTCCTGGTAATTAAAAGAGATATAATATGAAATGATCAGACTAAGAAGATGGCTGTTTAAGTATTTTTTATAACTATTATGGTTAGTATCATCCTGTTGTCATTTAATATTCTATAACAATTCAGCTTTGGATGTTGAACTCTTCTCACCACTGAGTATAAGAGTAAAAACAGAAAAACAAATGTGCACACATTACTCATGTATATTTATACTTTATACCCATGCTCCCAAACACACGTCTGTATTAGCTGAATTGACTGACCGTTGTGTGCCAGGCCCCGTGTTAAGTCCTTTACATGGATTATCTTCTTTAATTTAAGGCACAGTGAGGTGACTTACGTAATTTGTGTCGTTTTTCAGATAAGCAAGCCGAGGCTTGTAGAGTGTGCAAAACATGTATAAATGGTGGAGACTGGGTTTTAACCCGCTGGTTGACCTCTGGAACTTCTGATTGCCACACTGCCCTGCCCGGGTGCTTGGGTAATCATGGAATTGGAACAGCCGTCTGTCCATCCGTACATATAGCCTGCACATCAGTGCTAAAATCTGTCTTCATCTCAGACAGTGGATGGCCGTTCAGCCTCTACCTGAGTAACTCCAGTAATTGGAGCTTCATAACTTCACAAGCCAGCCCACCCCGTCGTTGGCTAGCTCCTGTCACTAGATCTTTTTATTCATCCGATTACTGGAAAGTTGTCTCCCTGTGATTTCCAGGTACCGGGCCCAGTTCTGCCTTCTGGGGCATGCTGAACACCAGTCTCTCCTCTTCCTGATGGCAGCTCTTCAAGTTCTGTGCTTCCTGGAGGCTCCTTTCTTCAGTTCCACGTGCTGCCTCCCAAGCCCTCATCCTTACAGTCGCCTTTCTGATATCCTCGTGTAATGGGTTGTTTCTGACAAGTTGCGATAACAGCATTGGATGCAGTGGAAAAACTGGGTGCAGTTGAAAACCTTCTGGACGGAGCAGGAGCCCCTGGGGGAAGGTGTCAGCACTTCCACTCCCTGTGTGACCTTGGGCAGGTGGTGGCATGGCTGAGCTTCAACACCCTTATGTAACACTGGCGTGATACGTGCCCTGAAAGCCAGCTTTTACGGGGGTCCCGTCAGGCTGTGCTGGGGAGAGTGCTCTCTGCACCCCAGCCCTGCCTGTCCGCGGCCTCCTCTGTCACCCTCCCTGCTCTCTCTCTCAGCACAGCTTGCTCCCTCATCTTCCTCTGCATCTTTGCTCAGTCATGTCATCTGCTCATTGATGCCTTTCTTGACCTTTATTTTTTAAATGGCAGCTGATCCCTTACCTTCTCTTGCCATCGTACCTGCATTCGTTTTCTCAGCTGTGTTTATGACAATTCAACGTTCATCATTTTACATGCATTTATTTTGTGACTCTCCCCGCCTCCCCTGCACACCCCTCCCCCCGCCAGGAGAATGTAAGAAATAAGAAATGTGAGCTCCAGAATGCATCTATTTTCATCACCACTATATTCTCTGGACAGAGCAGGTCATAAAAAATACTTGGTGAATAAATGAATGAATTACCATTATGTTTACGTTGCTGATGTGGTCTCACCATCAAAAAGCCCAATGAGGTGCTGCTGTTTTTTTTTTTTTTTAAACAGAAGAGAAGTACAGCTGGCAAATTTATTAATTGCTCTTTTAATATTTCAGTTTCATAAATTCATTTGTCAGTTAATTTCCTTGTGTTTCGAGGGTATTTTCTCACAGAACAGTTATCTGAACTTGACTCCTGGAGTGAAATATTAACATTTGCAACTTAAAATGTTACTGAAAAATGAAGAAAAGGTAATTTATCATGGGCTTCAATTTCAGAAGACTCAAGGTCAGACTTTGGTGGGCAAATGCATTCAGGTTTTTTTTCTTAAAAGTAGCAGCAAGTCATTGAATTTCTTGTTTATATGCTCACTATAGCTGTTCCATCATTCCGATTTCTGATGGTGTATTTCACAGCTACAAGATCTCTCTTCACAGTGATCACAGCCCCCATTTGTTAGCTGGTTGCATGTTAGTATGGTTTCTGGAGTTGCTGGATGAAGGGGAATTAACAGGACCAGAGAGGCAGAAATGCAGATGCATTCAGATTCTACAGCTAGGAGACTGAGTTGAAGGGAGCTGATGTCTCAGCTTGCCCCCTTGCATGAACAGTCTAGAAACACATGTTATCTGCCTAAATCAAGTTCTCAGGGTTGGGTCGAGAAAACCTCATTCATTGACATGAAGGAGGTGGTGAAGTTAAGGTTATTAGGAGGGCACGAAGTGCCACATTTCCAGACTGATGCCTGTCTCTTGCAGTTCAGAGATTTGTATGTTGAAGCCTGGTCAGCCTGGACTAAAGCGACCTAAGTTAACAGAACAGCTGATTGTAGCAGGTGATCTGACTCCTGGCAGACTGAAGAGGGAGGAATTAACTCAAACCAAAAAACAAAAAAAAGTCTTGGGATACAGGAAAAAAAAAAAATCCACTCTCCTTCTGCTAGAGAGTTGACTCTAGACCTATGAATTATTGACACATGCTTTTTTGTTGTTGAATGTTTGCACGTCTTCCCAGATCAAATAATGCTGTCAGCAGTTAGTCCTGGGGCACACTGTCTTGAATTTAAAGCTGCAGAATCGTGTTTATTTGGAGTGCCAGAAAAATCCCACAGCTGCTTATTGAAACTAATTTTTAATTTGCTATTCAGTGTATTTAATCACTGAGGAGCTTTCAGTACTGCAAATCTGTCATTGCTAAATACCAAACCATTGCAGATACACTTGGAATGGGAGAATAGTGACCCAATGAATGAGTTTGTTTACATTCTGTTCTAAATGAGAAGGGGGATATGTTGTAGAAGAATATGACATTTGTAATAGATGCATGTAAACTGTCTTTATGATTTTACAAAATATATTGAAATTAAAATAATTTCATCATGGATACAAGGTCAGTATAAAGTTTAATTAATAACAGCGATCATGGTAGAAGCTCTTGTTAAGTAAACAAATACCCTTGTCTAGGGAAGGAACATTTGGGGTCAGAACTGAATAATTGTTTTTCTACTTACACCAGAACTGCATTTGGAGTCAGACTTACTAATTGGATGTCAAGGTAGATGTTGATCGCTGTAATGGGCAAACTTAAAAATTGGGTAGGAGAACGCAAAGTTAGGAATCATGTGGTTGCAAGACTCATTTTTCCCCTCCATACAAATGGTAGTGTAGTAGCATAGCTGTAAAAATAATGCTACTGATAAAAATAACTAACAACTCTTGAGTCCAGTCATGTGCCCGCTACTACTGTATGTGCTTTTCAACTGTGATTTACATTAGTTTGTAAGACAGTCTTACGAGAATGTTACCAGTATATTTTCTGTTGTATGAATAAAGTGAGATGCAGCCATTCCTCTGTCATTCAGCTGGCAGAGGGCAGAGCTGATTCGTACTGCGGGCTCTCTATTCTGACATATGGCCCTTAGTCCCTCTGCTGTCTAATTCATTTGAGAAAATTTATTCGGACCCTTTTGGGAGTGTTGGTGAAGGAGTGAAATAAGGGAAGGTGAGGTAACCTGTGATCTCCAAGGGACTTAATCCTACCAGAGAGGAAAAAAAAAAAAAGCAGATAGTTATTGAATAAGAGTCAGAATCAGTGCTTCAGGTGAGGAGTACTCCAACAACTGATGAGAAAAGAGAAAATGACTGTTGGCTGACATGATTAAGGAAGGCTTCCTGGAAGAGGTGGTTTATCCCCTAAGTGCTCAATATGCTTTTGGCCACACACGTTGTATCCTTTAATGTTCAGGTTCTGATAATTTTATGAATTGCACCCAAGTAAAATTCTAGCCTTATTTATCTTTAAGTGGGTTTTTTACATTTTGAAAAAATAGTTCAAATATGTGTGTATGTTCAGTGTTGCATATAGTTCATTTCTGAAAATTGATACAACTTATTGCTTGTGCCTTCTAAAAGTGGAAACAGACAATATTAGCTTATTAATGATGTCTTCTGTATAGATGTGAAGCAGAGTTCAGAGAGCTGTGGAAGAAACGTAGGTCACAGAGGTGTTTAGGAAAAACTGAAAGATAGTATACAAAGACAACTCTCCACGTTTCGTGGTGACACCCATGGTAGATACTTCTTTAGCAGTTGGGTTAGTCTTGACTATGTTAACTATTTTCATGAATTTGAAAACTTCACCATTGAACCCTGTTTGTATTTATTTTTAGTTATTTAAAAATAGTTACTTATTTTTTTTAATTTGGCTCTGCTGGGTCTTAGCTGCAGCATGCAGTATCTTCGGTCATTGTTGCAGCATGTGGGGTCTTTTTAGTTGGAACATGTGGGATCTAGTTCCCAGACCAGGAATTAAACCTAGGTCCCCTGCTTTGAGAACGTGGAGTCTTTAGCCACTGGATCAGCAGGGAAGTTCCTGAACCCTTCTTTGTAAATTATATGTAAGATCATTCAGTCATTCCAATAGCAAATAAAATCTTTAAAATACATATATGCTGTAACATTTTAAGACATACAAAAAGCATAAAGAATGATGCAACAAATGCTAGTTTTTTAAGTCCAGATTAAAAAACTAGATCTTTGCAAGGCAGGAAAAACCTTTCCTTTTTTTGATTTCACCCCTTCTTTCCCTACAGGAATAATCAGTTCTAAATTTGGAATATATTACCTGATGCATTCCTTTGTATTTTTCCTATATGTGGTTATATATTTAACAATGTATAGTACTCTTTATATAAATTACATCCAGTAATATGCATTTTTAATTCTGTTTTATTTTTTAAGTATGAAATTCCTTCATTTTCATGTGTATAGCTTTAGTTCATTTGTTTTTTATTGCTTAGTAATATTTGATTGTGTCAGTTTATCTCAATTTATTTAGGTATTTTTCTATTAGATACTTAAGTGGTAGTTTGCATCAGAAACAATGAAGTTGTAAACGGTTTTGAACATTTGTCATCATATATATATATGTGTACATCTTTCATATGTTTACAGACCATTTTCTTACCTTTACTGTGACTTGCTTGTTCATCTCTTTTGCCTATTTTTCTAATGCATAATCTTTTCTTTACTCATTTATAGACATTTTTTATAGATTGTGAATATTCACCGTTTGTTGACTATATGTGTTGAAAATATCTTTGCTAGACTGGGTTACCATTTTGTGTTTTTGTGGTGTCTTATTCTGAACATACTTAAACTTTTGATATAATAAAATTTGTCATTTTGCCCTCTATCATTTAAACCATGTGTCTAGTTTAAGAATTCTTTCATATTGAGGGAATAAAATTTAAAGATACTCCTTAATGTAAAGATGGAAAACATGATTTTTTTTAAAACGTTGGAAGTCAAATTGTCTCCAGTGCAGTTTGACATATCTTTTATCAATACCAGTCTACTCAAAACAGAGCGCACAGCCACTATGGAGAACAGTATGGCGGTTTCTTAAAAAGCGAGAAACAAAACTACCGTATGACCCCAGAGTCCCACTACTGGGCGTGTACCCCGAGAAAAGCATAGTTCACAGAGACACGTGTACCCTGAGAAAAGCATAGTTCACAGAGACACGTGTACCCTGAGAAAAGCATAGTTCACAGAGACACGTGTACCCTGAGAAAAGCATAGTTCACAGAGACACGTGTACCCTGAGAAAAGCATAGTTCACAGAGACACATACATGCACCCTGAGAAAAACATAGTTCGTAGAGACACGTGTACCCCAAGAAAAGCATAGTTCATAGAGACATGTGCACCCCGAGAAAAGCATAGTTCACAGAGACACAGGCACCCCAGTGTCCACTGCAGCACTGTTAACAGCACGGACACGGAAGCAACCTGTGTGTCCATGGACAGAGGAGTGGATAAACAGGTTGTGGTGTGCACACACACACACACACACAGAGGAATATTACTCACCCATAAAAAGGAATGGATTTGAGTCAGTTCTAGTGAGGTGGATGAACCTCACTAGAGCCTGTTCTATAGCATGGAGTAAGAAAGAGAAAAACACATACCATAAATTAGCACACATATACATGTATATATATATATATATATATACATGTATGTATATATAATCTAGAAAAATGGTACTGATGAATTTATTTGCTTGGCAGAAATAGGCAGATGCAGACATAGAGATCAAACTTGTGGACACAGTGGAGGAAGGAGAGTGTGGGACGAATGGAGAGAGTAGATGGAAACGCATACGTCACCGCATGTGAAACAGAGAGCTCGTGGGAGGCTGCTGTCTGACACGGGGCTCAGCACAGCGCTCTGTGATGACCTAAGAGGGGTGAGCTCGGTGGACGGGGGAGAGGGCTTCAAGAGGGAGGGGACGTGTGTATACTTTTGGCTGATTCACCGTGCCGTGTGGCAGAAACCAGCACAACGTCGTAAAGCAGTTATCCTCCAATTAAAAATAAAGAAGCCAGAGCCCGCCATTGGACCATAACTATTGTGTATATAAATTTTCTGTCCAAAATCATTTCATAAAATGAGAGCTTAGAGAAGGGAAGCCATGGTAAAACATCAATATTTACAGAATTATCAGTCTGTTTATTAACAGTAAATTTTTGTTTATGGTAAAGTGTTCACTCATACATGTGCATATTCTTTTCTGTACAGAAAGCTCACAGTAACCATAAGTAATTCAGATGGGCCATTGGTAGCTGTAATGAAAGAAGAGTCTTTGGATATAATTTCAGTGGAGTGAACTTGATGTGTTTCATTCTTAATAACTGTTCTTGTTGCCTTCTCAAGCTTTTATACTTACTTGTCATCATCTTTTTTTGATAAATTTGATCTTCATTGATTTAATGGTTAGTATCCAGAATTCCTGAAATCTTGTCTTTCTTGGAACCATTCTCAAGTGTATGGTCTTGTAAGGAGAGATTCTCATAAAAACCGGTAGTTTATCTCTAGATGTGTCTGAATTCATCTGTCACGTCTCAGTTACTTGTTTTATCTCCTTTTTTAAAAGTCATCACCAGTCATAAGGTATAGCTGCAGTTTGCTCTGCAATGATTACAGTTGTTGTGATGACTTACCTTTACTAATAAAATTTAAACTACCACTGTATTTCAGAAGAGGATAAAAAAGACCCCAGTGAAGCCCTCAGTAGGATTTCCAAATGACCTTGGCATGCGTTGTCATAAAGCAGCAATGTAGTGGGATGTTGGCTTCAGTACTCCCAGCATTCGCTTTCTTAGGACTTTTAGGTGGGAGCCTAGAGGTTAGGGTGATCCCATGGGTATCATTTTTTGTACTCTGATTAAGTCTCTTATCAGACTGAATTATGCTTTTCTCTCTTTCCTGGACACCACCCCCCCCCAAAATAAACATTATGAACTTTTAAAAAACAAAGAATACATATAATTCATCTTTGGTCAACTTCTAATACAGTTTTGGCCTTGAGTGTTGGATACACTCATGGTATGTTTGTGGTACTGAATTACTGTCACCAAACTTCCCTATACAGCACAGAACCCTGACCACATGCTTAGCCTTTGTAAATAAAAATATAAAGTTAACTGTCTATAGAATGGAAGATTGTTTGTGTTTATGGTTAAGACCTTTGCATTACTTTAATCCACTTACCCTAGAAAATTCTGTGAGAAATACTCTGAAGTTTATTAAGGTAACAATTGATTGGGATATAATAAACAACAAGCGTGACTATGGCTAAAATTACTGTAGTGTATATTTGAAAGTTGCTAAGAAACAGATACAGTGGTTAAAGGATGTCTGCCAGTGCAGGGGATGCCAGAGATGGGAATTTGACCCCTGGGTCAGAAAGATCCCCTGGAGGAGGAAATGCCAATGCATTCCAGTATTCTTGCCTGGAAAATTCCACGGGCAGAGGAGCCTGGCGAGCTGCAGTGCCTGAGGTCACAAGGAGTCAGACCACAAGCGACTGAGCACATCCACACACGAGACCCAGAGGAAGTGCTCATTATATGTTGGCTAATGTCAGTCCTTGGGATAGGAGCAGTAAAGATCTACCTAAAGTAAGTTTTTATGAAGTTGATTTTGTGAGATGTGACAGAGTCTCTCCTGCCATTCTCAATAGTTTAGTCAAATATGTATTTTTCCAAAGAAAAGTGGAATTTGAACTTTTTCGTATAGTGAAGTACTAGGTGCAGCCTCAAGGCGGGTGAGTATCAACCGCCGAAGCCCCCATAAGAGGCATGGCCCTTGGGGACTCCAGAGGGTGACAGCATGGCATATAGAGAAGAGCACGTGCTTTGGTATCAGACGGTCTGCAGGATTAAGGATGGGTCCTTAAAAATATCTCTGAATTCCAGATTCCTCATCTGTTAAAAAGAAAAGCCTGGCAGAGAGGAGTGGAAGATAGAAATATTTTCAAAGTTATGGTGAGATAAACTCTGAAGCTAACTAAAATATGAGTACTTTTTATTGTTGTTTTATTCTTGCTTGGGGGCTGAAAATCCTAACGGTTTTGGAATAGACCATGGCTTAGTATTTATAGACTTTTAAATGTGGTATTATTCCAGGGATGGAGTATGTAAGTGATGCTCCAAGTGTAGTCCTCACACCAGCAGCATCACTATTACTTGGGAACATGTAAAAAATAGATTATCAGGCCAACTCCAGACCTATTAAATCAGAAACTCTGGGGATGGAGTCTAGGGAGTTTGTGTTTTACAAGGATTCCTGCTGATTCCATGGCAGCTTCAAGTGTAAGAACTTCTGAAACACAGGATAAAGGAGAAGGAAACACCAGATCTGTTATTTTTTGGACTTTGTGTTCTCGGCAGTTCCATGGGTTGTCTTTTTTTTTTTTTCTTCCTCAAATGGCCTTTGAATTTATTTGCTTTATCAGTAATGGTCCTGGCAAAAATTAGTTAACCAACGCTGAGACAACTGTAATGAAATACTGATTTTAAAAATTCATAACACCGTGATAGAAATTAGAGTTTACACAAACAAAAAAGAAACCTTCAGTATTGCCAGCAAATATAAAATAAATGTAATATGACTGACAGGACAGCAAGGAGGCTTTTATACATTTATATTTGACACCTGACCATATTTTCAGTCTTTTTATTTATTGCCTCTTCTTGGCTTCCCTTTCTCAGGTGTTTTGCCAACAGTGACGGCTACCCAGGGTCAAAGTGGAGTGCTGCAGTGGTTAGTTACTTTTGTCTAATCTCTTCTCATGTGCTTCTTTTGAAGGATTTGCCTTTGTTACTGTCTTAATGGAAAATCATCGGAACCACTGGACTTGAAATAGTTTGCTCTTGTTCATGCATGTGTGCTCAATCCCTCATTTGTACCTGACTCTTTGCAACCCCGTGGACTGCAGCCCGCCAGGCTCCTCTGTCCATGGAATCTTCCAGGCAAGAATACTGGAGTGGATTCCCATTTCCTACTCCAGGGGATCTTGCCGACCCAGGGGTGGAACCTGCATCTCCTGCATTGGCAGGCCGGTTCTTTACCACAGAGCCGTTTGGGAAGCCCTAGTTTGGTCTCACACATGCACAAATAAGTAGCTAACATTTTGAGGGTCTCCTGCAGATTTCTAGAACTTTCTGTCTGTGCAGTTGCCTCCTCTGTGGGACTCGGCCATGACATTTCCTGTATCCCTGACTTCTGAGTTCTGACTTCAGTTTGCTCAGCTCTCTGAGATATTCAGGCTCTGTTTGGCTTCCAGCTCCTTGCACTGTGGCCTGGAAACTGCCTTCAGGCAAGAAGCTGGTGCATAGCAAAGTTCATCTTGTTTCTGTTCTTTAGGAAATTAGAACCCTACTTGCTTTCTGTCCACTGTTTGGAAACTTTTATTTATTTATTATTTGTTTTGCTGTTTACTTGTTTAAAATGAAGTGAAAGTCACTCAGTCATGTCCAGCTCTTTACGACCCCATGTACTACACAGTCCATGGAATTCTCCAGGCCAGAATACTGGAGAGGGGAGCCTTTCCCTTCTCCAGGGGATCTTCGCAACCCAGGGATGGAACCCAGGTCTCCCGCATTGCAGGCGGATTCTTTAGTTGTTTAAGGTGGGGTGTAAATCTGGTCGTTTCAACTCTGGTTTTGCTAGAAACCCCCTGTTTGATGGGGTGAAATTTAAATACGAGGAAATGGAAAACATGAAGTATGTCATTGGTGCCTCTGATGACTTAACACACCCATGTATAGCAGCCCCATGAAATACAGAATGTTACTATCACCCTGGAAAACCCCTTCATTCTTCTTTCTTGTTTTCCATCTCATAGAGAAAACATTAATCATATTTTTCAATGCTTTGTTTTAAAACTTCATTTAAATGGAAACTTAGAGTTTGTATACTTCTGTGTGTGTTTTTATTATTCACACAGTATAATGCTTTGAGATTCATCCATGGTGTTGAGTGCATCTGTAATTCATTCCTTTTTACTGCTGAGTAGTATTTCATTGTGTGGGTATACCAGAATTTGTTTATTCCATCCTGTTAACTGATGACACATAGGCTATTTCTAGTTTTGGGCTATTACAAGTAAAGTGGCTATGAACATTCTTTTACACGTCTTTTGTCACGTATCTTTATATTATCTCTTGGGTAAATAAGAGTGGATTTCCTGCGTTATAGAGAGATTATTCATTCAATTTTTTGAGAAACTGTGAAACTTTTTCCAAAAATGGTCAAGCCATTTTACATTTCTACCAGCCATGTGTGAGAGTTTCACTTATTCCTACACTTCTTAATTTTAGCTCTTGTGGATGTGAAGTGGTGTCTCACTGTGATTTAGTTTGTGTTTCTCTAGTAACTTTGAATATCTTTTCATGTGGTTGTTGACTGTTTTTCTAGCTTCTTTTATGACATATGTCTATAGCTTTTGGCCGTTTTTAGTAGAGTTGTTTGTCTTTTTCCTGAATGATTTCTAGCTGTTCTTCATAGAGTTGTATCCAAGTCCTTCGTCAGGTAAATATCCAGCAAATATTTATTTCCAGTTTGTGGTTTTGCTCTTTATTTTCTTAATGATGTTTTTTGATGAGTAGCAGATTTAATTTTGACGATGTCTATATAATCAGTGTTTCTTTAATGATCAGTACTTTTATGACCACTATCAATAATCTTTCTCATTCCCTAATTCATTCTGTTTCCTTTTAGTTTTGGTTTTTATGTTTAGGTCTCTGATTCAATTAGATGTGATTATTGTGTAAGATCTGAATAGATGGCAATGTTCATTTTCCCACATATTTAATAACTGTTTTAGGATTGTGTGTTGAAAAGATGCTATTTTCCCAGTTGCCATGGTTTCTTTGTCAAAAATGAATTGAGTCTAAAAGTCTGGATCAAGTTTTAAACTCACTGTTGTGTTCCATTGGTATATTTGTATATCATTATTCTAATACCACATTTTCTTGATTGCTTTGGCTGTATATTGTACTGCAGTTAAGCAGTTTGATTTGTTTAAAGTGAAAGTTGCTCAGTTGTGTCTGACTGTTTGCGACCCCATGGACTGTATATGGAATTCTCCAGGCCAGATTACTGGAGTGGGTAGTCTTTACCGTCACCAGGGGATCTTCCCAACCCAGGGATAGAACCCAGGTCTCCTGCATTGCAGGCAGATTCTTTACCAGCTGAGCCACAGGGGAACTTTATTCTTTTTCAAGATTATGTTTGCTATTCAAGTTTTTTTTTTTAAATTTCAGTATAAAATTTCAAATTAATTTATCAAGCTCTACAGTGAAGTTGATCAGAATTTTGATTCATGATTGTTTAATTGGGTCAATTTTAGGAGAATTAAGGTCTTAATAATATTAAGTCTTCTAGTCCATGGACATTGTATATCTCTTGGTGGAGGTCTTTCACATCTGCTGTTAAGTTTATTCATCATAATCATTATTCTAAAACTGTAATTGATTTTTGCATATTGACCTTGTGTCCTGAGACCTAGCTACATTGATTCATAAATTCTGTCAATTGTTCTCAGATTCCTGGGGGTTTCCTTTAGACATTCATGCTATATATTAATAAGTAGACTTTTTCTGTGCTTCCCTAGTGGCTCAGCGGTAAAGAATCTGCCTGTGATACAGGAGATGCAGGAGACACTGGTTCAGTCCCTGGGCTGGGAGGATCCCCTGGGGAGGGCATGGCAGTCCACTCCAGGGTTCTTGCCGGGAGAATCCCATGGACAGAGGAGCCTGGTGGGGTACAGTCCACGGGGTTGCTAAGAGTCTGATAGGACAGATGTGACTTGAGCACACACGCAGAGTTTTACTTCTTTATTTCCAATCTACATGTCTTTTCATTTCTGTATTTCACTTCCTGTTGGGCTTCTCTGATAGCTCAGTTGGTAAAGAATCCGCCTGCAATGCAGGAGACCCCAGTTGAATTCCTGGGTCAGGAAGGTCCCCTGGAGAAGGGACAGGCTACCCACTCCAGTATTCTTGGTTTCCCTTATGGCTCAGCTGGGAAAGAATCTGCCTGCAATGCGGGAGACCAGGGTGTGATCCCTGGGTTGGGAAGCTCCTCTGGAGAAGGGAATGGCAATCCACTCCAGTCTTCTTGCCTGGAGAATCCCATGGACAGAGGAGCCTGGCAGGCTGTAGTCTGTGGGGTCGCCAAGAGTTGAACACGACTGTGTGACTCACACACACACACATATATTCCCCTCCCTTTTGAGCCTCCCTCCCACCCTACCATCCTACCCCTCTGCCATCCCAAAGCAGCTTCCGTGTTACATAGCAGCTTCTCACTAGCTGTCTGTTTTACGCGTGGCAGTGTTCACACGTCAGTGCTACTGTCTCAGTTATTCCCGAAGTCTCCTTCCCCTGCTTTGCGCACAAGTTCACACTCTATGTCTGCATCTCTGTTCCTGCCCTTGCAAATAGGTTCATCAGTTCCATTTTTCTAAAGCCCATATATATGTGATAATATACAATATGTTTTTCTGATTTGCTTCACTCTGTATGACTTTGATTTTGAATGTTAAAACAATCTTGGAAAAACTTTCCTTGGTGGTAGTGATTCCTCTTTTTATAAAATGATACATTTGATGTCCTAATATTGTGCAAATGATTTTTGAATCTGTGTTTATTACATGTATTTGTTTGTAGTGTTTTTTCCCCCTTTAATATTTTTGTAATTTTAGTGTCAGTATTATACCAATATACATATCAAATTATAAAACAAGGTGTGGTGTTTTCTCTTTCTCCTGTTTTCACAAAAGGAGTTTATAAAGTTTGTTTTATGCTCCCTCCATTAGTTTTTGAAAGACTTTATATAAACTTGGTACAATTTCGTCTTTCATTGTTGACTAGAATCCACTAGTGAATCCATATGGGAACGGAATTTTTGCATGAATGTGGGTATGAGATGTAGGGCTAGCCAGAGTTCTTTGTCTTTTGTCAGTGTTGGTCCATATATTTTTTTCAAGAAATATGTTTACTTCATTATAAGTTCTCAAATTCATTAAAATAAATCATTCATAATTTTGCCTTATTATTCTTATAGCTGAAGGATATACTGTAGTGAAATCGCTTCTGCTATTCTTGATCATAGTATGACTGGTGTTATTTCTCTTTTCTTGGTAATTCCTTCTAGACAGTTATCAGTTTTATTAATATTTAAGACTAACTTTTGCTTTTTAAATTTTTAATTGTTTGTTTTCTGTTTAACTGCATTCTGATTATATATTTATGATGTCCTTCCTTCTGCTTCCTCTGGTTTTAACTTGCTATTATTTTTCTAATTTTTTAAGGTGGGAAAATTGGTCACTGAATTTAAACCCTTTTTCTTTTATAAAAATAAGTATTTCAAATAGAATTTCCTTTACAAGCTATTTTAACTTCTTCAAACTTTGATATGTTGAGTTTCATTATCATTCAGTTTGAAATATGATTTCAAAGTAGTCTTAATTATGTTTATAATTTTTCTTTGACCCCTATTTTATTTAGAAATGTATTATTTCCCACAAAGTTGAGAGATTTTCTGGAACATTTCTAATTATTTTTCTTATAGTTACAGAATCTAATGAGAATTCTTTTTATCTCAGCATATGATTTGTCTTGTCAAATGTCCCATGAGAACTCGAAAAGAATATGCATACATCTGCATTTATAAGTCATAATGTTCTATAAATGCCAGTGAGTTCAAGATGGTTGGTAGTAGTTTTTCAATCTTTTATATAATCATCATTTTATTCAAGGTCTAGTTGTTCTGTCAATTAACTGAAAGAAGTATGTTAAAATCTTTACATATGATTGTGGATTTGTCTATCCTTCTTAAAATTTTTGCTTCATATATTTGGAAGTTCGGTTACTGCTTTGTTTGCTACAGATTTAGGATTGTTAATCTTCATGATTTATTGACCTTTTAAAATCATTATGAATCATTCCTCTACATCTCTGGTAATATTTTCTTGTCATGAAGTTTGTCTGACATTAACATACCCATTCCAGATTTCTTATGTTTATTTTTTGCATTTTCAGTTACTTTCAGCCCATATTTGTTTGAAAACAGTAAGTTTCTTTAACCTTCATATTTTCAATTTAGCTCTTCAGATACAAATCAAATAACTTAGGTGGAGCATCTAAGTAAAAGTTTTACTTTGAGATACGTTGCCAAATATATGTGTAAATTAATGATATTCCTTTTTTGTCTTTATTTGAGTAAAATTCGTAAGGGAGTAAAACCCAAATCTTGGGCAAGAAAAACAATTTTCTTGCCATAATTGAAAGGACAAATAAATTTAGATACAGAAATCATGATGAGTTAAAGATCTAAGTTTCTTTTATAACTTGAGCTACTTTTGAGAATTTCCTGTCATTTTAAACAATTGACTTTACTTGATTACCCCAGAGTAAAATTGAACCCTAATGAAGCTATTAACAAGTCTAGCTTCTATTGGTAGAAGTAGATTGATATTACTTTCAGTAGAAGACCTTTTATTGGCTTCAGCCTAACATGATAAAAAAGATTCTTGAAATTCTTAATACAAATGAATGGTATTACTTTAAAAAAAAAAAAAAAGATACACTGCTATTCTGCCTGTACTTCTCATGGGCACTGCAGTTCAGACCTGGTCGTGTTGTGACCACGAGGCCAAGTCTTAACTCTCACGACTTTGGGTTGGTGGATCTCAGATTAGTCAGGTCTAAATTTTAAGAATGAAGGCAGGTTCTGATGAGCAAAAGAAACAGGGAGTTTGGAGAGTTTGGTGTAGTTGCCTGGGAAAATCAGACAACACAGTTGTTAGGTCACAGGATTGCTGACACTTTTGACCTGGAATGGTTCCTGCAACATGGGTAAAGGCAGCCTTGGACACAGAGGTGGAAGGAAAGCTTGGGACCAGTTCCTGCTCCATCCCTCACCTGGTACCCAGAGGCATGTGCCTGGCTCTGTCCTTTGTTCCCTAGAGGGTAGCATGCTGATTTTGGAGTGGCCTGCTGCTGCTTCTGGTACTCCTTAGTTGGTCAGGGGCCCTAGAGCACGGGCCACATTGACTCTGTTGCTGCAGCAAGTGGAGGTGCTGAGTTTTTTTGTTGTTGTTGTTCTTTTTTTGAGATAAAAATTCTGTCTTTATTCTTTTTTTTTACTTCTTTATTTTTTTTAAAATTATGAAAATATGATAACACATTTAAAGGAGTCTTGGAAAATGCAGAACAAAGTTACATCCATTTGAGCGGCTGAGTTTAAAGGGGATAAAAGCACAAAGAACATCACCTGCTAGAGGATGTCTAGAATCAAAGTGCTTAGTATCTGTGAAATGGTCCTCCTCTTTTATAGGCTGTTCCAGGCTAGTAAAAAAGTAGGCCTCTAATCTGTTTTAAATGCAAATTTAAGTAGGAAGTAAAAGAACTTCTACCTGGTAAAGAAAAGACTTGTGAAATGAGGCCCTGTGAGAGGCCATGGAGCCTTGTCAGACGCGCTCTGAAATCTGTGGCGGTCTCCTTGGTGAGACTTGTGTGAGTGAGACAGATGGGAATTAGGGCACTTCTTCAGTGTTAAAAAGGATCCTTAAAGAAGATGTTTCTGTGCGACTGCTCATACTTCCTTGAGTTCTTATCCCAAGTGCACTCACTAGTAAAGTCTAAGATGGTGGGACACGATAGTAGTTAGAAAACACATCTTATTTCCTAATGTGCCGTTTACAAAAGGAGGCTTCTCTGGCATTTACAAAAGGGGGCTCCTCTGGTTAGGGCCTTTTCCAGAGGACTCTGTGCCCAACATCTCCCCATCTAGTCTTCTGTTTTCCTTGACGCTCAGGCCCTGGTTCATCTGGTCGCAGAAGCTCCACTCTCCTAACACTGGTTGAATCTCTCTCAGTTGTCTCTGCTGGTGATTTCTTTGGTTACTGGCTCCATCCTACAGTCTTCCTCATTTTGTGACATGTGACTTTTTCCATTTCCAGAATACAGCCTGACAAAGGTTCCAAATTTATATAGTTTGTGAATTTGAATTATGTAGATTATCAGATTTTCTAACAGAACAATATGATTGTTTTGTGATAAGGATTGTAAGGATTGTGTCTTTATAAAGTGTTTGAAATAATATAACCAGAAAACACTTAATAATTCTTCCTAATTTATTTTCTAAATACATGTTAATAGTAGGTATCAGGTCCCCTTTGCTTCTCTGGATTCACATAATAGAAGATGATTACTGATTGTGCACAGTATACATAGCTCTGCATTTCTGAATCAGTGTACTTTTTGCTGACTTACAAAATGTGTTTTGCACTTTCCCTGTGTGCAGTAGTCCTTACCAGAATTCAGAGAGAATCTTTCCTATGCCAAAAAAGAGGCATTGAGGAATCAAAAGTTGAGAGTTGGGTGGTTACTTGAAAAGAAAACCATGGTAAGAAACTCTGTAGACAATTTAAGTCTATGTTTAGTTAAGTCCTTCAACAGTAGGAAAATTAAAGATAGTTGGCCTGTTAGGATGGGAATGAAACAGAAAAAAAAAAGTAGATATTCTTGTATCTTTTCAAGTCTCTTGTTTTACACAGACTCTGCTGAGAAGGCTTTCAAAGGCCCCATTAATAATTAAAGTGGAGAGATTGGAGATCTTGAGTAACTACTTATTCTTCTTTGCAAAATTTCACGTGATGTTAATCTGTAGAACACTTCACAGTACAGTATGTACTGAAACTATAACAATAATTAGGGAATTTGCCAGCTGGATCTGATCTAAAAATTGCATGTTAAACATTGTCCAGATGTTGCTGAATGTGTTGAAAAAGCCTTGTAATGATTTCCTATTCTGGCATGGCCATAGCTCAGCTGTCCCCAGACTGTTGTTAAATGTATGTTGCATTCTGGCCCTTGGGATCTTCTTCCAGCATCCAGATCTTGGCTTACTGCATTCAGTTCAGTCATTTGGGGAGCATTCATCCAGTGTTCTTCAGTTTTGGGGAAGGGAAGGGTTCACGTGATATAAAAATGGTTTTCTTCCTTATAGTTTACCCTCTGACCTAATCCTGTGTATAAACTAGATTTTATCTTACATTTTCTTTACTCAAGAATTATATTGGTGAAAGCTTAAGGGTATATTGTTGAATGACATAAGTTTAGAGGGAGCAGACTCATTAGATGCAGTTGAGAAAGATGCCTCATGAAGTGAAGAGAGACAGATGTGACCTTCAGGTTAGCCAGGTTCCCCTCCTGAACCGTCCTCCCTCGGGCTGTTCTCCCTCGTGTGTAAGTGACAGAGTCTCACTGAGCTGCTGCCCAGGCAGCTCTCTCTGACTGACCTGCACTGGTGTATTCACTCGCTCGTTCACTCCATCAAGTACTTGGCAGAGGGCCTGGTGTGAGCCAGGCGCAGATTGTAGCACTGGGAATACAGTGGCAAGTATCCTGCTACCTAGTCTTACTGGAAGTCTTCCCCTGCCCCCTGCTTCAAAATCCACTGTGTGTTTTGAATTAGAAGGAACACAAAACACATCTAATGTGGGGGCATGCATCTGCTTGCGGACATGGAAGGATCTGAGGTCCACAGGCTAAATGCTGCCAAACAAAATTTGAGTCCATTCAGCTGATGTGCAGCAAACCCAGTCCACTCGCCCCAGGTTGTGAAGGAAGCACAGCGTTTACTGCGGGGCGCCAGGCAAGGGAGTGGGAGCAAGCCTCAGATCCATTCTGGCTTGGTCTTTGAGTTGTTGTTGTTTAGTCACTAAGTTGTGTCCAACTCTTTGTGGCCCCATGGACTGCAGCCCACCAGGCTCCTATGTCCATGGGACTTCCCAGGCAAGAAAGCTGGAATGGGTTGCCTTTTCTTTCTCCAGGGGATTGCCCAAACCCACGTCCCCTACGTTGGCAGGCAAATTCTTTACCGCTCAGCCACCAGGGAAGCCCTGGTCTTTGAGTTAGGGACTTTTTAAAGGGGAAGAACAAGGGTGCTGGATTTAATCATCGTCTTATGACATTTCTTTTCTTTTCAGTTTTTCTTTTATCATTTTATTATTTTTTAAATTTATTTATTTATTTTAATTGGAGGAGTATAACTTCCCAATACTTTGGTGGCCCCTGCCACACATTGACATGGGTCAGCCACGGGCACACATGCATGCCCCCATCCTGAACCCCCTTCCCACCTCCCTCCCCACCCCATCCCTCTGGGTTGTCCCAGTGCACCGGCTTTGAGTGCCCTGTTTCATGCATTGAACTTGCACTGGTCGTCTATTTCACATATGGTGATATATGTTTCAGTGCTCTTCTCTCATATCGTCCCACCCTCGCCTTCTCCCACAGAGTCCAGTAGTCTGCTCTTTACACCTGTGTCGCTTTTGCTGCCTTGCATATAGGGTCATCATTATGGTGATTGAGGTCATCATTATGGTGATGAGGTTTGAGCCAATAAGATTACTTTGCAAACATGTAACCAATCCGCTAAATTCCATATGTATGCATTAATATACTGTATTGGTGTTTCTCTTTCTGACTTACTTCACTCTGTATAATAGGCTTCAGTTTCATCCATCTCATTAGAATTGACTCAAATGCATTCTTTTTATAGCTGAGTAATATTCCATTGTGTACATGTACCACAACTTCCTTATCCATTTGTCTGCCGATGGCCATCTAGGTTGCTTCCATGTCCTGGCTATTATAAACAGTGCTGCGATGAACATTGGGGTACACGTGTCTCTTTCAGTTCTAGTTTTCTGCGTGTGCATGCCCAGCAGTGGGATTGCTGGGTCATATGGCAGTTCTATTTCTAGTTTTTTAGGGAATTACCACTCTGTTCTCCATAGTGGCTCTACCAGTTTGCATTCCTACCAACAGTGTAAGAGGGTTCCCTTTTCTCCACACCTTCTCCAGCATTTATTGCTTGAAGACTTTTTGGTGGCAGCCATTCTGACTGGTGTGAGATGGTACCTCATTGTGGTTTGGATATGCATTTCTCTGATAATGAGCGTTGTTGAGTATCTTTTCATGTGTTTATTATCTATCTGTATGTCTTCTTTGGAGAAATGTCTTGTGACTTTTCTTAATCCTTAATAATAATTTCAGAGGTCAGGATGTCTCTGCTTTGTGGTTATTGTGAGGCTGCACCATGACAGGCAGCCTAGATTAGGAGTAGGCCTGGTTTTCCAGGGTAACAAGATTATCAGGCCACCTGGAGCCAGCCAATCAATATGCGCCCAGTAAGGAAAAGGGAACCTATCAGGGGAAAGCTGAAAAGCCCGCGAATGCCCAAGTTTGAAAAAAGCCCACAAAGGTTTGAGCCAATAAGATTACTTTGCAAACATGTAACCAATCCGCTTAAGCCAGCTACCAACTGCTTATGCACACCTTATAAATTGGGTAACAGCTCGGGCTCAGCGCTTTCTGACCCTGCACCACTGCATTGGTTGCGGCAGTAAGCCCTGACTCGAGTCAGCAATAAACTTCCCTTTTTTGCGAGTTGCATTGTCTTGGAAGCCTTCTCTCTTTCTGCTCGGGGATTCGGACATTGGGCATAACAGTTATCTGGCTGAGTGGTCCATGGCTTAGAGGCCTGTTAGGAGAAACAGCCTGAGTTTGTACATTAATGATCATACCAATTAGGAAATTTGAATGTATTAACAATGTTATTGACAATAGCACTATTTGTCCTCTGACTCTGGTTGGTTATTGTTCAGTTAGCACAGGATTGAGGTCAGAGTGCCCCAGAAAAGGAATAAAGATTTGGATAGAGATTAGTAAAAACTCAGTAAGGGAGCTCGGTTTCAAGGGCACTTGACTTCATTAGTAGAATTTGGTCAAGGCTGGTTAGGAAGGGAGACTAGAAAACCTAGGAGACAGAATTCTCATCCTTTGGCCATGTTTTCTCAATTCTGAAAACATTTGGAGAGTTATGCATTTCTGAGTATGTTTAATGTGTGCGATTTCATTGTTTTTTTCCCTGATTTTATTACATTTACTCTTTTTGATTTTTAAAAAATGTATTTATTTTTATATAAACTTTAAAGGTTACATTCCATTTATAGTTGCTACAAAATATTGGCTATATTCCCCGTGTTGTATGATACATCCTTGAGCCTATCTTGCACCCAATAGTTTGTACCTCCCCTATACTTTCTCTCCTCCCAAGTGGTAACCACTAGTTTGTTCTCTGTCCATGTGAGCTTGCATCTTTTTTGTTACATTCACTGGTTTGTTGTGTTTTTTAGATTCTACATATGAGTAATATCAATGCTGAATTTGTCTTTGACTTATGACTTCGGTTGACACAATGCCCTCCCAGTCCATCCATGTTGCTGCAAATGGCAGATTTCTTTCTTTTTTATGGCTGAGTAATATTTCATGCACACACACACAGGCCACATCTCCTTTATCCATTCATCTCTTGATGGGCAAGTAGGATGCTTTCCATATATCTTGGGTATTATAATAATGCTGCTATAACCATGGGGGTGCACATGTCTTTTCAAGTTACTGTTTTTGTTCTTTGATATATACCTGGGAGTCGAATTGCTGGGTCATATGTAGTTCTATTTTTAGTTTTTTGAGACACTTCCATACTGTTCCACAGTGGCTGGACAAATTTATAGTACCACCGATAGTGTACAAGGGTTGCTGTTTTTTCCACCCTTCAGCCAACATTTGTTGTTTGTGCTCTTTTTGGTGATAGGCATTCTGACAGGTGTGAGGTATTATCCCATTGTGGTTTTGCATACAGTAGTTAACATTTGCATTTGTAGTTAGCATGTGGGGAATACTTTTCCATACTTTTAAATTTTCTCAACTTTTTCAATTAAATTTTATGATATGTGATAGTTTAATTAATGTGTTTCTATTGTGTGTATATTCAGACTGGTGACAAGTTTCGTTTGGTCTTTTTGGTAGCTATGGATAATCCTGTAAGATCATCTAGAGGCATAAAGTTTTGTTGTACAGTAGTTCTGTTCATTTCTTCAAGATAAAATTTTAGAACGTGTGTTGCTGAGCTAAATGTGAATAAATGTTTTGAAGATGTTGTGTACATATTAGGAAAATATTTTCCTGAATTGTTCTCTAGCTATTCTTATATATGAGTGACCTGGGGCTGTTTGCTTCATAGAATTTTCATCAGTGATCTTGGAGGTGAACCAACTTCAGAATTCAGGATTATAATTCAAAACAGCTTTGACAGAATGGAGAATTGATTAGTTGATAACAGATTTAAGTTCAGTAGGGGAAAATGGGGGTAGCAGATACAGGGTAGGTGAAAACTGCCAAAATACTATTTATTGAGTAGCTGTTTCTGCACGCGTGCTTGAAAGAGACTAGAAGTCAGAGGAAATATGACTAGATTTTTCTGTGACCCTGTGGGGAGCTTTGCTATGGTAAGGACTGTTCCAAAATGCAAGAAAAGCAAGCCCATTTGATCAAATGTGCTATTCTAAAAAGACTGTTAAAATTTTGTATTTTAAGCTATTAAGAATTCAGTGACACTAAATACCTTCTTGGGGAACATTAAGTGTTCATTTTAATTATTTACTGTAATTATTTGCATGTAAAATGAATGTACAAAAGACTTTCTGAAAGTTATTACTATTTCTTTTCTCAATTAAACAAACAGAGGATATATCTAGGAAGCTTATCTTTCTCTCCATGAAATTTTAAGGGAAATAGAATTATCTTCACCTTGTAAATAGCACTTTGAGGATAGGAATGCTATTCTAAAATGAAGAAGCATGTGTTTATAATATACACATACAAAAAATTAAAGACATAAGGAAGGGGTTTATTAATAAAAGCCTTCTCTGTTTGGATATAGGTTGTATTTTTGTGTGCATTTTTAATGTGATTTCTACCATGGACGTCTGTACCAAAGATACCTATTGGGAACTGTAGTCTGCTTATTTGTGGTACATTTCATTCTGATTAATGTTTAGAAAAATGACCATGGTATACATATGATCCAGGAAGACTTTATAATTTGATCTTTTTTTGTTGACTGATGCTCAGCATGGTTTTAAGACTGTTAACATCACATGAAAGTGAAAGTGTTAGCTGCTAAGTTGTGTCTGACTCTTTGCAACTCCATTTACTTTAATCGGCAGGCTCCTCTGTCCATGGAGTTCTCCAGGCAAGAATATTGGAGTGGGTAACCATTCCCTTCTCCAGGGGATCTTCCCAACCCAGGGATTGAACCCGGATCTCTTGCATTGCAGGCAGATCCTTTTCCGTCTGAGCCACTCGGGAAGCCCCTTAACATCTCATCAGATAACTTAAAAATCAGAACATCTAATTAATCAGCTTGCTGCTGCAGCTGCTGCTAAGTTGTGTCAGTCATGTCCGACTCCATGCAGCCCCATAGGCAGCTCACCAGGCTCCTCCGTCCCTGGGATTCTCCAGGCAAGAACACTGGAGTGGGTTGCCATTTCCTTCTCCAGTGCACGAAAGTGAAAAGTGAAAGTGAAGTCTCTCAGTCATGTCCGACTCTTCACGACCCATGGACTGCAGCCCACCAGGCTCCTCCGTCCGTGGGATTTCCCAGGCAAGAGTGCTGGAGTGGGGTGCCATTGCCTTCTCCAAATTAATCAGCTTGAGCTTGCTTAAATCAATTAATTAAATATCTCCACAAAATGACAGGAGTTTGCTGTGTTTTTATTATCCGGAGAACTTTGTCTTCTTATGCTAGTAAGCTGATTTTTTTTTTTTTTTTTGGTCAGGATTCCCACGATTCATAGTTGAATGTCAGTTTCTTTTCTAGTAGAAACACTTTGTACAGGTCACTTATTATTATTATTCCTGTGATCAGTACTGTTGCGTGTAAGTGTCAGCCTTCCTTAGGGAGCGGCGTCCACACCTGTGTGCGCCCTGCCCAGGGTGCCTTTCGGAAGCGCTGAGAGCCACGGTCTCCTGCTTGCCATGGCCAGCACAGCGGATGGAGGACGTGCCAGTCGAGTGAGATGGTTGATGCCAGGATAGCTGTCATTAGTTTGTCCATCTTAACAGCAGCTAATCCATGGTGCATTCCACAGCTGTGAAAGGTTGGGAAAATGGAGCTGTACTTTGCTCTTAGAAATCCATCTTTTAGAAAGATTTTTCTGATTACAATTTGGTATGTATTTAGTGTAGAAAATCAGGAAAATTTAGAGAAATATGGAAAAATCAGTAATAATTCTCCAGTAGAGAGGAGTCCTCTTTAATTTTTGTATTTCCAATTTTACACATAATTAAGAGCAACCTATTATACATATAATTTTGTGAACTCACTGTTTTTTCCCCTCAGTTCAGTTCAGTTCAGTTGCTCAGTTGTGTCTGACTCTTTGCGACCCCATGAACTGCAGCATGCCAGGCCTCCCTGTCCATCACCAACTCCTGGAGTCCACCCAAACCCATGTCCATTGAGTCAGTGATGCCATCCAGCCATCTCATTCTCTGTTGGCCCCTTCTCCTCCTGCCCTCAATCTTTCCCAGCACCAGGGTCTTTTCCAAGGAGTCAGTTCTTCCCACCAGCTGGCCAAAGTATTGGAGTTTCAGCTTCAACATCAGTTCTACCAATGAACACCCAGGACTGATCTCCTTTAGGATGGACTGGTTGGATCTCCTTGCAGTCGAAGGGACTCTCAAGAGTCTTCTCCAACACCACAGTTCAAAAGCATCAATTCTTCGGCACACGGTACCTTGTTAATACCATGTGCTAATAATAAAAATATTTCTAAAAATCCAATACTGAATGGATGTGTAATTATTATTTGTACAATATGCCGTTATTTACTTCCATGTCCTGGCTATTATAAACAGTGCTGCAATGAACACTGGGGTGCACGTGTCTCTTTCAGATCTGGTTTCCTCAGTGTGTATGCCCAGAAGTGGGATTGCTGGGTCATATGGCAGTTCTATTTCCAGTTTTTTAAGAAAGCTCCACACTGTTTTCCATAGCGGCTGTACTAGTTTGCATTCCCACCAACAGTGTAAGAGGGTTCCCTTTCCTCCACACCCTCTCCAGCATTTATTGCTTGTAGACTTTTGGATAGCAGCCATCCTGACTGGCGTGTAATGGTACCTCATTGTGGTTTTGATTTGCATATGTCTGATAATGAGTGATGTTGAGTATCTTTTCATGCGTTTGTTAGCCATCTGTATGTCTTCTTTGGAGAAATAGATTGTATTTTATATATACATATGTATATATGTTCCTGTGTTCATCTCTGAGTATAGTAAAACAGCATTATGCTACCTGTTAGATTGTGTATTGTCAGTAAACGTTTGTAGGATATCAGACAGGTAATCATTGTAGAGAGGGCATACATCTGGTAAGACTGGATATGAGGTATATGCACTGGTCTTTGAAAGGTGTACACAGGGCCTTGGCAGCTGTAAGATTGGAGCATCATAATTTGGGAGAATTCAGGAGCAGAGATGTGAATGTGAGTGGCCAGGGACTGTGTACATCTATTTGTGTGACTGTGATCCAACCGTAATGGAAGAATAGCCTTGAGAAACTGAAGCAAACAAAGTTTGAAATGTGGAATTCGGCATTGTGTTAGTAGGTAGATGTGGCAGTTAAATTCCTGAATTTTCTGGACCATTGCCCTTTTCAACCATTGATTAAAAATGTTAATGTTGCACATTTTATGTGCAAAACCCTGAAACTCAGTAAATCATGGTGGAGGTCCACAGGGCTCTGTACTTCAGAAGGGGTGATGGTATCGAGCCACTGAACGCAGTGTCGTGTTGTCCTCTTGACAGCCAGACTGCGGTCCACTGCTGGTTTGAAAAAGTTTGCTCACGGTGGCAGTTGGAAATCTTTGGAAGTGTGGATTCAAGGCAGAGTCACAGCTTTTTAAATGCTGCAAATATTAGTAAGACTGTTCTTAATATGGATTGGAGGGGCCTGGTTAGAAACACAAACAGGAGGTAAAGGAAGGCAGGCTTGGGAAACCTGGACTTCAGGACTTAGGATGGATTAGAGGGGAGAAGGGTTTAAATTTAAATGAATGATTTAAGTTCGTGGTTCTGATTACTCAGCGAACTCTTTATAATACATAAAAGCCTCAGTCCTATACAAGATTTGCTGAATCAGAATTTTGGAGGGATGAGACCAGGCATTTATGTGTGTGTGTGTGTGTGTGTGTGTGTGTGTGTGTGTATAAAGCTCCCTCAGAGATTCCTATGTGTGTCTGGTTAGAAACCACAAAATGAATTAATTTGTGTTTTTCTACAGTCCAAGAATTTGTCAGATTATCTAAATCTACTGCTTTGAATCTTAATACACTTAATGTTCATGTGTTTGCATTTTTCTTTTGTATATTTTTTTTCACACTGCCTTCACTTCTTGAGAAATATTTCTGCGAGATGGCTTCCAATGTAAACTTATTAATCAGTGTTATTCCGTGCAATCAATTTTGAGCAAATGAAATGTACTGTAAAAGTTCAAAGGAATTTCTGTAATTTTCTTTTTTTAAATTACATGACAGGGACAAAAAACAAGATGGATAAGCAAGCATGGTATCTGAGAACTTCAAAGCTGGCCCTGGCCTTGGCAATTATCCGCTCCAAACCAGCAGACAAAAGCAGCAGAGAATACGCAGAGCATCTTGCGAGGATGGTGTCCGGGCAGGAATCAAGGTGGAGATCAAAAATCGAAGCCTTGGAAGCTGAAGTTCTACAGTTACGTCAGAAGCTTCTCCTGAGCAGGATTTTTTCAGGATCGTCTAAGAGTGGTGAGTGGATATGACTTGGGGATGTGTCAATCTGTTCTTTGTCAGCTTCACAGTTACTTAGAAACTCATTACCAAAACACTCAAGTTGTTCGATTTCCTAAAATTAGACTTCTTCTTGCACTATGAAGATTTTTTGCTTCTAGTCATTTATGAAAAGTAAAAAAAAAAAAAAAATAGCTTGTTGTCACTTTCTAATGGATGAGGCTGTAGTTGGAGACTGAAAATTGTCTAGAGATGAAGACAGTACTGCTTTAAGCCTCCTGGAGAAATTAATTTTAAAATTTCGTTCATCCTTATATCTTACTCTGTATTACATGTTGCTTTTACATTGCATAATTCGTCCAACAGTCCTGTATCAAGTCCCAGCTCTGGCCCACGTGTGCAGTGTGTGGTGAGGACCCAGAAATGCCTAGGAAAGGTGCTGTCTTTACCATGTAGTACCGACCATTCCAGCAGAGGAAGCAGACCTAAGATAAGGAACCTCGTTGTGATGAATGTTACCATAGAGAAAGTGCAGAGAAGGAAGCCATTCATTTTTCTGGTTCCTGGAGAGGCTCCTTGGGTCTGGGCCCTCAAGGGTCTGTCTGATAGTGAGGTGATCAGAACCTGCGGTCGGAGGTAGGAACAAGAGCCAGGGCAGCAGGGAGAATCCAGCAGGCCCGTTGTGTATTCCAGAGGCCAGGACACTGTGAGGTGGAGATCTGATGGGGAGAGGAAGAGAGGCAGTCGGAAGCAGGTTCAGAAAGACTCTGGGTGTCAACCTAAGAAATGAGTTGGCCAAGGTGGTTCCCTTAAGACCCCTATGAGAGAGTGAAAGGGGGGCTCTAAGAGTGAGCTGGGAGCAGCAGGGAAAACGGGGACCCCCTGGGACAGAGCAGAGCACGTGGGAACCTCCTTCCTCAGGATCCCTTCACCTTCTTGACTCAGAGGGTTGACCCTCATATCATGATAGTAAAATTTAATTTTGGTGATTTGTTGCAAACATAAATCAGATCTTCTTACTCCTTTTGCCAAAAACCTTTTTCTGACTCCCCGTTGTGCCTCGCACCAGGTTCCCGCGGGTGGCGTGGCTGGTGATGTCGCCCTGACGTCACCTCTGCTTCCCTGCAGGTGCATGGCCTCCTCATAGCACATGCGCTCCGGGCACCTTGGGCTTCCCGCTGACCACTGTGGGCTGTTCTTACAGCGGATCGTTGCTCTGATCAGGTGTTTGACATATGATTGCCTCTCCCCTTCGTCGAGGTCTTTTTTTTAAGCCATACCTGCTCAGTGACCACTCTACTTGCATCCCCCCACAGTTATTTTTTAACCCAAACATCCCCTTGTTGGTTATATGCTTATTTGCTTAGGTGGTCACTGCCTTATCTCCTTGACTTGAGTCCAGCTTTGCTGAGTACAGGGGTCTCTGATTTGCTCAGCACCCTCTACTCAGTACCCACCCCAAAGCTTGACTCACAGCAGGTGCTTCATCCATGTTCATCAAATGCAGTGGAGCGTAGAGGACACTTTGATGCTGGCCGTGATGGAGGCCAAGTAGGCCTCCTGGCTCATAAGGAGGCAGGTTCTGAAAGGGTTACTGAAGGCCACATGAAGAGTGAGGAGTCGGGCTAGATCTGTGATTGTTGGAACTAAAATGAATGACTCCAGAATAAGCACTGGAGACTTCAGTGAATGAGTTCAAAAGGGGTCAGGGCAGCTGGAGGTGTGGAGAGCAGTTGAGGTCTCTAATTCATTAAGGTGATTGCACTGCTTCAAATCCAGACAGTGAACACAGAAATCTGGGCATATGATAAAAGGTTGAGTCCAGGCAGATATACCTAGAAGGAAAGAAGTAGGGTCCTAAAACTCACAGGGGATAAGCAGCCTGGAAATACAGACTGATTGCAGGGATCCATTGGTATCCATTGGCCTTGTCACTGTGGATGAGGCTATAGGGTGGGTGGACCTTTGATGGGGAGGCTGCAGGTTCCAACATTTCAGGGTGGAAAGAGGAAAGGAGCCGTGGGAAGAGTGTGGGTGCCATGCTAGGATACGCAGCTGTAGTGAACCTGTGCCTGCTGTGGGTATCAGGGTACCAGCTAACTTCAGGAAAACTCTCAACTGATACCCGAAGAATTGATGGTTTTGAACTGTGGTGTTGGAGAAGACTCTTGAGAGTCCCTTGGACTGCAAAGAGATCCAACCAGTCCATCCTAAAGGAGATCAGTCCTGGGTGTTCATTGGAAGGACTGATGTTGAAGCTGAAACTCCAATACTTTGGCCAGCTGATGGGAAGAACTGACTCATTGGAAAAGGTGCTGATGCTGGGAAAGATTGAGGGCAGGAGGAGAAGGGGACGACAGAGGATGAGATGGCTGGATGGCATCACTGACTCAATGGACATGGGTTTGGGTGGACTCTGGGAGCTGGTGACGGACAGGGAGGCCTGGCATGCTGCGGTTCATGGGGTCGAAAAGAGTAGGACAGGACTGAGCAACTGAACTGAACTGAACTGAACTGAACTAAATATCTGTATGTAACTAAAGTCTCATTATTACCTGAGCAAAAATACTGTTACAAGATTTACAGCCACATTTTAGTCCCTCTGGTTTCTATGCAGTGCTATCTTTGAGGATATATTTGAATAGCAGACAATCAATATATCTTACCTTATTTGTACAGTCATGTGATTGGTATAATGGCACATATGTAGCAGTTCCCACTAATACCAAACTGTGAATATCATGACATCCACAGTACCCAGCTGTTGTTTACCATCGAGGGTCTGTTTACAACACCAAGACAGTGGTGTGTGTGTGATTTATTTGGGACGTGAGTGGATCTCAGTGATAACTTGTTTTTAGTCTGGACTCTTTCCCTTACAGTGCCTGCGAGAGAAGTTTTCAAATATCATGTAGTTAAAATCTAAAAAAAAAAAAAAATCTCTTTTGCTCACATTAGGAGTTGCAGGTTCCAACTAATATAAATAAATGAAAAAAAAAAGGAGTTGCAGGTAAAGTGTTTCAGTGCAGATGTTTGGGAGTATAAACTGTCTCTCCATCTGTTAGCTTAAACTTGAAAAGTGAGGAATAAATGGATAGATTCAGATAAATAGTTACTATTAAAAGGAAAAAGGAAAAAACTACAAGGGGGGGGTAATTAGATTGATAGGAAAATAAAGGAGCAACATAGTTGGTGTTTAAAGATGTGTGATTGAAAAGACTGACATACCTTGCTCTAAGAAAATACCGTCCCTGAAAATCAAACTATTATATAGGTGATTGATGTTATTATATATTTCTGTCTGGAGTTTTTAGGGCTTCTTTATACATGCAACTGTTCACCAGTGTTCAGGGACCACAGACCCTCAATAAATGGTGAATGGCATGCTTCCTGACCAAGAGACTGGGGAACTTAATTTACAGCATCAGCTACCCACTGAAGCAGCTGAGCAAACCAGAATTGAATAAGGCAGAGCTGAAATGGCACGGTAAACAAACGAGGAAGCATGATATGGTTTATGCAGCATTTAAAGAGCTTGTCTCTCTCATTATTCTGATTTATTTTTCTACAGGTTCTTAAAGGAAATTAGGAAGAACAGAAGGATGGAAGGGAGGAAAGAAGGGTAGAGACACAGGGAGGGAGGCGGGATCAGTCAGTTCAGTTCAGTCGCTCAGTCGTGTCCGACTCTTTGCGACCCCCATGGACTGCAGCACGAGGCTTCCCTGTCCATCACCAACTCCCGGAGCTTACTCAAACTCATATCCACTGAGTTGGTGATGCCATCCAACCATCTCATCTTCTGTCGTCCCCTTCTCCTCCCACCTTCAATCTTACCCAGCATCAGGGTCTTTTCAAATGAGTCAGTTCTTTACATCAGGTGGCCAAAGTATTGCAGTTTCAGCTTCAACATCAGTCCTTCCAGTGAATATTCAGGACTTATTTCCTTTAGGATGGACTGGTTGGATTTCCTTGAAGTCCAAGGGACTCTCAAGAGTCTTCTCTAACACCACAGTTCAAAAGCATCAGTTCTTCTGCGCTCAGCTTTCTTCATAGTCCAACTCTCACATCCATACATGACTACTGGAAAAAACAAAACTTTGACTAGACGGACCTCTATTGGCAAAGTAATGTCTCTGCTTTTTAATATGCTGTCTAGGTTGGTCATAACTTTTCTTCCAAGGAGCAAGTGTCTTAATTTCATGGCTGCAGTCACCATCTGCAGTGATTTTGGAGCCCCCCAAAATAAAGTCTATCACTAGTCCCACTGTTTCCCTATCTATTTGCCATGAAGTGATGGGACCAGATGCCATGATCTTAAAAGGGTAGGGAGGTAGGGAAGAAGAGGGGATGGACCAAAGAAATCTGTGTATCCAGTGTCACATTTCTCAAAGCCTTCTAGGTGATGTGTTGCAGACAGTTTAGCTGTCTACACAGTAGCCTGGCTCCTTCTTCCTTACGGAAATACTACAGTTTTGATTTGGCAGACATGCACCCATGCCTGGTGCGGTCATCTGTGAAAGGCTTAGACTTGTTTTGCCAGCATGGTCCTAAGGTTGGACAGGGACCAGTGGAAACTAAAAGAGAATCTTTGGAGCTTTTGATAAAGATTTGTCACTTTGTATAAAGAGATTAAAGTCCATGAACAATACAAACTTTAAAACGTTTTTACCTCAACCGCTTGCTTCCTGTGTGGGTGCTGCCCTGTGAAGATGTGATACCTCGAACTGTGGCAGCCACGTTACAGCCATGGGGCATACTGACAAATCTACGCCAGCTTGGTAAGGGTGGTGAAGCGGGAGGATAAGAAGGGCCCGGTCCTTCTTGTCATTACTGAGCAACCAGAGTGGCTCTAGGGTGAATGTATTAGGAATTTTGCGAAGGTAAACAGTGGTCACTTCCATGGACAGAGCAGCCTGGCGGGCTTCAGTCCATAGGGTTGCAAAGAGTTGGACATTATTGAGCAACTGATGGTTTAAGCCATTATTATACTAGGATTCTCTTCCTTGTAACTGAGCACAGTGTAAAGTTAAGAGTGGAAAAGTGGGGGAGCTCATAAATAAATTAGAGAGCTGCTTTTTCCCCTCAAGAATCTTCTTGATTTATAGGAGAGAATATGAGAGGCAAAAACTGTGTTCTGTATCACAGCTTCCTGTCAAATGATAGCCTTATGATGTTGGAAGGATTTAGTTGGGACTTGAGTAGGTAGGTGAGGAAGACCCACAGCATAGAGACTATCCAGAAAGGCATTAGTGGCTGTTCTTAAATGGTGACCAGGGTTTGAACAGAGTATGTTGACAGGCACATGACCATATTAGTGGGAACAATGGCCTAGGACTTCAATGAGCAGATTTAGATCTAAAATCAGTGTGTGTGTGTGTATGTGTGAGTGTGGGGGCAGGCAGGGGGTGTCTGGACAGTTGCTAGGAGGAATGGAGATGGACACCCTGTCAGATACATGCTTTTTCTCCTAAAATTTAAGTACTCAGTACCTTCATAAATGATACATAGGTTACTGGACTAACGATGAGCCAAAGTAAAAAGAAAGTAGGAGAATATCAAACCAAAGTAACTCACTGATGTATCTGTTTATTTAATAAATGCTCATGGCTTCCCAGGGGGCTCAGTGGTCAAGAATCCTCCTCTCAATGCAGGAGACCCTGGAGACCCTGGGTTCTGTCCCTGGGTCCGGAAGATCCCCTGGAGGAGGAAGTGGCAACCCACTCCAGTATTCTTGCCTGGAGAATCCCATGGACAGAGGAGCCTGGAGGGCTGCAGTCCATGGGGTGGAAAGAGTCAGACAGGACCGAGCATGCACGTACGTGGCATCTGTGGCTTCAGTATCACGTGTTTGGGGAGCATGCTGGGGAGGGCAGCTGTCAGTTTAGGTTGAATTTGGCTCTTTCTGGTTGTGGGTCCCAGGAAACAACTGGCCCAGCCAGATGGCTTCCGGAGCCTCCCTGTCCTTCTTGCTGACTCTGCTCACGTTAGTCTAACTCCCCCTTCCTGCTTCACACCTGGAGGAGCCAACCCTCACCACCCGCTGCCTCCCCGAGGCAGACCCAAGTCTGGTTTCCTGTAAGTCTGCATCTAGGCGGAGTTCTTAGCTGGACTCGTGCCGATGAAGCCTCAGATCAGGGGCCGGACGTCAGCACAGCACCCAGCCTGGGGCTCGTCTTGGCTCCTGGCCGCCTCTCCGCTGTCCCTGTCTGCCTGGCCTCTGCCCGGTCCCTTCCTTCTCAGCTGGTTGCAGACCACATACCAGAGAGACACAGCAAATAACAGACTTGCAGGCGCAGTTGTGGGCTCAGCATTTGCACACTGGGGCCCTCCCTGTGTTACAGATGCTGAGAGAGCACAGAAAATGAAGGCCTAAGCATCTCCTCCTTCACATAAGCTCTTGTAATATAAACGGTCATATATAGTTAGAATGGGAGTTTGCCTCAAATTGCAGGTGGTTTAAAACACAGAGGCATAATGTATATAGACAGCAGAGAATGTGGCCTGAATAATTTTGAGGAGTCTGCGGAAAGCCTGGAAAATAATTTGAAATAAATGTATAATTGTACATTAGAAATGGTTTGCTCATTATATATGTAAAAATTGAATTAAACTTTAAATATTAGAGACAGTCAGTGTACAAAGGTGTTAAAGTGAAGGCTGAATAAAGCTCAGGATATTGAGTGGCTTTCCCAGTGACAAGGTGATAAGTTAGGAATGTGAGCACCTTCCTTCTAATCAGAGGAGCCGGCTCTGAGAGGAACCGTGGAGACAATAAGGAGGACCTGCCACGTCCTGGCGCGGCGCTGGGCCTGAGGCAGCCAGGGGCTTCTGTGGCTGGGCTTGGGTGGGGCAGCCAGGTGTTCCCCAGCGCAGAGTGTTCCAGATGGGGACCATCAGTCCTCCCTGTGCCAGGCCCCCGTCTCACTGTATGGTGCCACCTGCGCTGGGTTTCAGGGTGGCATCCGGCATGTCCAGGCAGTGCCCTAGTGGGCGTCTCTACTTGCTGGGCATCTCCGGACTCCCTCCCCTCTTCTGCATCCCCAGGACCACTGCCTTGGTTTTGTCTGAAAATCCCCAACCGGACTCCACGTCTGTGGTCGTAGTCTTGCTGTGTTCACGTGCAGGTCGCAGCCTGGTCCAGGTCCTCTCCCTCACTTTTCGGGTGAAGTCCTCCCCATAAAGTGGACCCTGAGCCTCTCCGCAGTATGGTTCTTGCTTCCAGCCCAGCCCCTCCCTCACCACCCTGTCCTCCTCGTTCTGCTCTGTGATGCATGAACTTTCTTCAACTTACTTGCATCCACCTTGTTTCTCGGCTCCAAGCTTCTACGCAGGTGGTTTCTCTCTGGAGGTTGGCATTCCTTTTGGTCTCATTTTGGTCTAGTTGTGTGATACAGTCTTCTTCTCTGCTGATGTAGGTATAAAATCTCTTCTGCCTTTGTCGACTGCCTTCCAATACGAGATCAGATTCTCCTGCTGGGGATCCTGATAATATTCTGTACTGTTCAGAGTTTGTTAACGAAATTAAAATGGCTGAATCAGCCTGTCTTCTCCGTAGGGCCTGCACACCGTGCTTGCAGGGAGTGTCTTTTCTCATCAGCCCTGTATTCCTAGATTAGCACAGTCTGTTGCAGGGAGGGGCTTTTTGATGACGTTTACTGAATGAACATGTTTAGACAGGGTTTTATGTGAGTGTTCATACCTGGAACAAAGTGACCTTGCTGATCTGTCATTTCTGGAGATCTCCCAGACCCCCATGGTGATGGAAGGAAGAGCAGAGAGTGAGATCCAGCCTCCTAGGGAGGGGACCCACTCAGGAGGGTGAGAATCAGGGCTCCTCCTCTGAGGGAGCAGGGCGTGTACACAGTGGTGGAATCAGAACAGAGTAAATGAAGAGGGGCGATGTCGACAGCCCCTCTGTGGAACAAAAGCTAAAAATGCCCAAAGTACGTGTGCATTCCTCGGTTATGCGTTTGGAATAATAGTTTAACCTGTAGCAGATATTAATCTTGTCTTTCCATTTAGGATTATATTTAGTTTTTTGTTTTTTTTAACAGGTTTTTGTGTTTTTTGATTACCCTGCTTCTGGTTTTCAAATTTCAAGATTCTCTTAGAAAGATGATGTTACCTCAAGAATTCTGGATTTAATACTTGGATAATAAAAATCCTAAAATTAACTTTTTTTAGATAACTTCAGTGTGCAGTGAAGAGAATCCGGGTGGAGAGATGTGGCCTGTGGTTTGGAGTGGGGACGTTAATGGAATATTGTGGCTTAATATTGTGGCCCCCTACCCTGTGATTCCAAGGAAAACTGAAGTTTGAGAACTACTGAAACCAGTGAATTGAACACAGAAACGTGAAATGTGTGTTCAGAGAGCATAATCAGATCGCTCCAGAAAAGGGGTCAAGCCATCTGAATGTCACACATCAAGGAAGTTGTGGGCAAGCCTCTGAAAGAGTCCTCAATACCAGCTGATGGTATTTGGCTTTTAGTCACCAGAGAGCCGAGGAAGTGTTCCTTTAGAGCCTGACTGAGCTGAGGCAGGTGGTAGAATGTGGAGAGAATGAACCAAAGATAGAATAGCAGCATTAACAGTAACTGACTCTAGCAGCCAGGTTTGATGCTGTTTCCTACCGTTCAGTGAAGTATGTCTGCAGACATGACAGGAATCCAAGGAATGGGTATTGTAGATCTTCCTTCTGGAACTTCTCTCTTCCCTTTATGCCTTCTCCTCTTCACTGCTTCCTGCCCCCTCTTCCTCGTTAGCATCCTCTGTGCCATCCTGTATGTGTGCCATATTCTCTGTATATAAGATGTACAGTTGTCCAGGGCACACACACACCCCCTTTTTGGAGGGGAAAATATTTCTTACAGCTATTGCAAGTCATTTTGGAGATAAATTGTAGGGGAAATATTGCATAGGAGAAGCAATAGACTGTATTCTAGAAACCAGTAGAAACCCTTAAGTTCTGATTATGTTATACCAACCCTTCAAAAAGTATGGAGTGTAACATAGCTAAGAAGAAATAGATTGTTGCTGATGAATGCTAGCACGTTGCAGGCAACAAGACAGGAGACACTGAAGCATGAAGTCTGTCGCACATGTTCCCCATAAACACAGGTGCGTGCATTGTTTTCTGAGTGGTTCTCAGAGGCAGACTGGCTACCCCGAATAACAGGTGAAGCTGTATGAATTCCTACATGAAGAATGGCGACACAGCCCTCATTCAGGAGGAGGGATATTATTATATTTCTTTTGCTGCATATAAATCATTGCATTTTCAGTTGAACCTCCTGTTTTAGAGACCTCATTTCTGGAATTTAAAAAATTAAATTGCTCATGAACGCTTCTTAAAGTTATTGTGAAGACCGAATCTGTGTTTAATGGATTAGCATGCTCACTGGGGTGTGTGCTGTGGATGGGCTTCTGAGGCAGGGAGCTGCTGTCTGCGTCCACGGATCCAACCTTTCATGTCGTCAGTTACTTCATGGTAAACGTGATAATTTTTCTTCTCTTTGGTCTCTCCCATTGCTCTCAGAGTCAGAGAGAAATACTGCCTGTGTGTTTTTAATTCATTCAGACCGCGTCTGCCAAGTTTTGTGTTTTGACATAAACAAGATAAAGCATGCTTCCAGAGCAGGCCGGTTCTGATGGCTTCAAAGCGCAGGTCTAAACACTCCTCGTGCCTCTTTTAATTAATAAGGCACGCGGAGAACAAAGCCTCGGTTGCTTTTGTGCCCTCCCTCAGTGCTTGATGCAGTGCGATCTTACACACAGTTGCTGTTCAAAGCCGTTTCTTGGCTTGATGCTTAAGTTATTGTCTCTAATTAGGCTTGTAAAATTTTGTAGCAGAAATAATTTTGAAGTTTCATGTATAAAATGTAGTACAGACAAAATATTAATGTAATGTCCTATAGCAAGTTGAAAGGTAACCACTTGGTGGAAAAATAACTGGCAGAAATTTAAGTAATGCTTCTGATCCTTCTGTATACCTTTCGTTGTATTTGGAGTTTTTAGAGTTTTCAATGAAACAGAATATGCAGAATTTAAGCGTCTTCTGCCCTCCTTTGTTATTCAAATAACAGATACTTTTTCACCTGGAAGTTAGCATGATTTGTCTGTTGTTTCTCTGAAGTAATAGTTTGTAGTAGAATGGCCTTATTCTTCAATCCAGGTCATATAGATTCAGTGGCATTTTGCTTATTTAATATCTAATTTTGTTAATAGTTGTGCCTGTTAAACTGTGCTCTGCAGTTACTTCTGCCTGGGTATTTTATGAAGTGTTTATCCTCGTCTGATGAGGTTTTCCTCTGTGAACCACAAAGCCTCTCGTCTTACCTGTAATTTCCAAGCAGGAGCTGGTCCGAAGTAGGCCAAGTTCACGCTGGTGGCCACTCCGTGTGGCCGCATGGCTCCCTGAAGTCTGGTGGGGCGAGGAGCCAGCGGAGCCCGCTCGGGGGCTCGGCAAGCTGTCCTTTCCCAGGCCCTCTGGAGCTTCTTTGCAAAGACGCGCTTGGTCATGCACAGGTGTGACCCGTGATCACAGCCAGTGCTGTCTGCACTGGGCCTTTGTATGCACAGGTCTGCGCGAAGAAAGGGACGTACCTTCAATCAGATGCGCAGCACACGATTTTAACATGTATTTTTCTTTTGAAATGGCTTAAATCCCGCACCTGCATTCGAATCCCTTGGGAGCTGTGACAAATTCTGAGGCCTGGGTTGCACCCCAGATGAACAATGTGAACTGATGTATCTGTATTCTTTGTCTGTCCCTCCATTATTCTGAAGCAGGGCCAGGACTGAGAAACACTGCTTTAAGGCCAACTTTTATTTTCTATGTTCAACCCAAATGCCCTTGTTTGCAGTTTTCAGGGTTAAGCCCACATAGTTTGAATCCCCTTGCTTTCCTGGAGCGTCCTCTGTAGAAGCTGCAGTTACTGTCTAGGAAGAGTGGAGTGCACTGGTATTAACCCTGGGGGGACGCGCCTGGTGGTAGAGTCAGTCCACAGTAATCTACTCTAAGTGTGAGATTTGGGAGCATGGCTGGCCCTGGTGGCGGGGATGCTGGGTGGTGTGTGAGCAGCTGGGGGAAGGGCTCTTGTTGCCTGTGCACATGTCTGGATGTGCTGGTGGCCTGACTCAGGTTGCACCTGGGCCCTTGGTGGGGAATCACAAGCCCTTTTCTATGAATTGTGAGCCACTATTAAATGAAATGGCATTTTTCCAAGCTTCTTTTCTTTATTCGTTAAGGATAGGGAGTTGTAGTAGATAGCCTCTTTTAGATGCTAAAAGCAGTTCAGTTCAGTAGCTCAGTTGTGTCCGACTCTGCGACCCCATGGACTGCAACACGCCAGGCTTTCCTGTCCATCACCAACTCCTGGAGCTTGCTCAAACTCAACGTCCATCGAGTCGGTGATGCCATCCAACCATCTCATCCTCTGTCACCCCCTTCTCCTCCTGCGGTCAGTCTTTCCCAGCATCAGGGTCTTTTCAGATGAGTCAGTTCTTCCCATCAGCTGGCCAAAGTATTGGAGTTTCAGCTTCAGCATCAGTCCTTCCAATGAACACCCAGGACTGATCTCCTTTAGGATGGACTGGTTGGATCTCCTTGCAGTCCAAGGGACTCTCAAGAGTCTTCTCCAACACCACAGTTCAAAAGCATCAATTCTTCTGCACTCAGCTTTCCTTATGGTCCAACTCTCACATCCATACATGACTACTGGAAAAACCATAGCTTTGACTAGACGGACCTCTATTGGCAAAGTAATGTCTCTGCTTTTTAATATGCTGTCTAGGTTGGTCATAGGTTTTTTTTCCAAGGAGCAAGCGTCTTTTAATTTCTTGGCTGCAGTCACTGTCTGCAGCGATTTTGGAGCCCAAGAAAATAAAGTATCTCACTCTTTGTGTTGTTTCCCCATCTATTTTCCATGAAGTGATGGGACTGGATGCCATGATTGTCGTTTTCTGAATGTTGAGTTTTAAGCCAAGTTTTTCACTCTCCATGCTCACTTTCCTCAAGAGACTCTTTAGGTCTTTACTTTCTGCCATAAGGTGGTGTCATCTGTGTCTTTGAGGGTGTTGATGTTTCTTCCGGCAGTATCCCACAGGCATATCATTTTAAAAATTAGGAAATACTTGTATTTCTGCTCTTGGTTCAGTATTATTTGCTCAGTTTAGTATATGGCTTATTGAACAGTCTATGTGATAGGCTTTTAAAATGCTTATTATTGGCTTTTTGCTGTATTTGCTATACTGTTCAGGGTCCTTGAATTAGCAGTAATACTCCACAGTCCATGGTGGGTTAAGATACCTCTTTGGAAAGAATCAAGGATCATTCCTTCCTTATACTTATATTTAGAGGTGGAATTTTATCAGCAATCTGTGGTGTATTTCTGAGAAACTCTGTACCAGTTGATGCAGAGGTGCTTACTATTGCATGCTTATAAATAAAAATTAATAGGATTCTTAATATATATGCACACATTTCATAATGTTTTATTCAAAATTACACTATAAACTAGCAGCATGTTCTTCTTTCATGAGTTCTGCTTTTAATGCTGTTGACAACTTTAGCAAGAATTCTCAGCTACTAAAATTACTTAATTAGGATATTAGCTTTTGCATAGTTCTGAAGTAATTTTTTTTCCCCCAACTAGCTCAAATCTTCAGTATTTACTGGGAGGTAGGAGACATTGAGTTCTAATGACTTAAGTATCATGGATTTATGATATGGAAGTAAGTGAAAGTGATGTGATTTTTTATACCCATTCTAACATGTTTGGATAAGAAAAATGGCAATGCCTAGGAGCACCATGCTTCATATAAAAGGCTTGAAACACTTAACGAGTGGTCATCATACAAGGCTAGTGCTCAGTAGGTACTTGATGATTAATTTAAGAGTGAACATATAAAAATGAATGAAAAAAGAACCAACAGAGAGACGAGGTATTATTGATGAGGGTGGGAAAGGTTGCTAAGGACAGATTCTGGAGGTGGAAAGCTTATTGGTAAGAGTGTGGATCTTGAAGTTAGAGGAATCTGGATCGAGTCTCAGCTCTGCTGACACTGGCTTCGTTTCTTTGGGAAAGTCACTTACCTCCTGTGAGACTCACTTTCCTCCTCTGTGAAATGAGGAGGCAGAGGGCAGCGATGGGCAGTGATGAGGTTTAATGAGGAATGCTTAGCCCCAAGCTCCCTGACACACAGAAGATAAATACTGATTTTCTTCACTGGCCTGAGAGGCTCGTGGGAGTTGTCATTGATTCCTTCACAGCAGAAGATATTAAGTGTCTTGCTTTTTGTATTTTTGTTGACTTGAGAATTTTATTGCCTAATTCTGTCTTGAAAAGAGACCTGTATCTAGCTTTTTAGCAGGCTGTTCCAGTTGGAAAGAACAGAGGTTTCAGGGTGTGTGTAAGGTTTTCTTCCTCGTGTAGTAAAGCAGAATGATTGACATAATTGCCACATTCTCAGTTCAGTTCCGCAGCAAAAGTTTGAGTCCATCAGTGTGCAGCTGGCCTGGCAGTCTGACTCTGTTACGAGTCTTGGAGCATTCTGCGGGAGTCTAGCTATTACCCTCTGTCACTGTTTTGGCAGTTACATCAATGGAACTAGATTTTAATTCTCTACCCTGTCTATGTGAAAGTGTTCATCACTCAGTTGTGTCCGACTCTGTGCAGCCCCGTGGACTGTAGCCCACCAGGCTCCTCTGTTCGTGAAATTCTGCAGGCAGGAATACTGGAGCGGGTTGCCATTTCCTTCTCCAGGGGATCTTCCCGAGCCAGTGACTGAACCCGGGTCTCCTGCATTGCAGGCAGATTCTTTAACATCTGAGCTACCAGGGGAGCCATCCTCTCTACATACTGTTATTAAAAATTTTGGTCTCATTTTGATTCTTTTGTTCTGATTTCTCAATCCTGTAATTTTCATGTTCTTCTCTTTCCACCAGGAGCCCTGTGAGTTCTCTCTTTTCTGCAAAACATTATTTCTCTTGGAATATTACAGGAACACCCTGTAGGTCGTCTGCCACCCATTTGCCTCTGCAGGTTTTCCTGGGACACAGTTAAGATCAGTTTGCAGCCATGATCATGTTCCATTGCATGGGAACAGATCGTGTTCAGGCCCTATCTCGTTGTGAATGCAACATTTCTCTTCAACCCCACCTATTCTTTCCTGGGTGCCTGTCTGTTCCCTCTGCCCCAGCTCCACCTTCAGAGAGCCCTCGGCCACACGCCTTCCTCTGTGTCTTGTTCATGCTCCTTCTTCATGCAGAAGATGCCCTGGAGAAAGCTCTGTGATCCCTCCATGCTGACACCGCATGAATGAGGTCTTCCTGGCGTTTCCTCATTTGAACGGATTCCTTCAGGTCCCTGTGGCATCACCTGAACCTCAGTTTGACAGTGACGCATTTTTGCCTCTTGGTACAGCTCGTGTTGGCCTGCCTTTTCTTACCCCCCGATGCTGGGCTGTCTTGCCTGTTTACTGTCTGAGGCCACTCACCCCTCATTCCAGCGCCTAACGATTGTGGCACCCAGCATGTATTTGATCAGTTAAATTGATACTTTACAAGCTCCGTGAAATCGTGTGATCTGGCAAGTTAGAGTATACTTAGTTTGGTTTATTTGTGCCCTGAAAATGGGTGTTAATTTCATTTTTTAAGAGTAAAAGATTATGCTGCTCCTTTGGTCAAATTTATTTAATTTCCTAGACCATTGATTTTTACAGTGAGTGATGGACGGATGAACTAAAGCTGTGCTGTACTGCTTTATAGCTCAGCCTTGCAAGTTATGGAAACAAGAACCCCTGAGAATGGACTTTATTCTCAGGAATATTACAATAGTAAAAAGCAGTGGAAATGATTTCTGCTTGGTTAGCAATAAGATGTCTGCAGAAAACTGACTTTGAGGTTTCCTTTTTACCAAAGAATGTATTTTTAATCATAATTGACAGTGTAATAATTGACTATTTGAGCTCTCTGGTTATACATCTTTAATCAGAATTAAGACTATCTTTACTTTGTCTCCTTACACTAGAGAACAGACTCTGCAGAATTAAGTATGTGACTTTTGGCCATATCCATATGTTCTTACAGAGTTGTCATCTGGGGCTTTACTGGCAGAGAGATTCTACTTAAAAAAAGACTGCTAGCTCTGGAAATGTGTATGTCTGCACCCAGTGGTGTGTGAATGCCTCTTGGTCTTCATAACAAGCCTATAATTAGTTCACATACTTAAGGCATATGATGAGCTGTTATGTCATCCATCAGATGTTTTATTCCCCAGTGAAATGAAATTCAAAATTGGCCAATTACAGTATTTTTCTATTTTGGGCTTGACTGTCAAACTAGGGCTGTTATCCATATCTTCAGATAGTTTTGTGAGTTTTTAAAGAAAAGTATAATTTCTGTGGTTCAATGATGAAATGATCTTTTACCCTCTGAGTTTCCACAACCCTTTTCTTGTAATACATTGTAACGTCCATTTAGCTGGGACCTCTGGCACCCACCTTGCCCCTGGTACTGTGTTGAGTGCTTAGGCTACAAAGACTGAGGTTTGCAGTTCAAAAAGAGAAGACAGTTAATGTGTAATAACAGGTCCCGTGGAGCCTATTTCAGAGGAATCTGATCTGATCCAAGCATCAGAGAAGACATATGAATGAAAATGTGAAGGTTGGATAGTGGTCACTCAGGATTAGGTGGGTTTAGAAAGGGGTAGGAGAATGTTCTAGATAAAAACAAAACATCCCACAGAGGAACGGATGCGAATACAGCTAGAGGAGTGGTTTCCAAACGTGGGTGCACATTGGCATCGCCTGAAGAGTTTGGAAAGGGTCAGTTCTTAGACCGCATTCTGAGAGAGGCTGTTGGATACTTGGGAAGCCACGTTGAGGCATTTTCAGCAGGTTGAGTGACCCTGTATGGTTGTGGGGAACACTGCTGACCTCAGCCTGAGACAGACTGGAGCGGGCTGAGACTGCATAGACGCGCTGAAAGGCGGTGCTGTGAGCCGGGCCTCGGGGAGGAGCAGCTCAGTGTCAGCCAGGGTGCAGAACGGTGGTGAGAGGAAAAGTCGGGGTCTTCGTCTCTCCCGCCTGTTACAGCAGAGCTCCCGTGAACGGGGCGGCTCCTAAAGCAGGCCTGGATTTCTCACACTTCGGGAGGCTCACGAGTCCAGATCCAGGCGCCACCAGGCTTGGTGTCTGGTGTGGGCTTGCACCTTCCGTCTCTGTCCTCACGTGATGGAAGGGGCCCCTCGGGAAGGCCTCGGAGCCGCTCGGGAGGGCTGCGCCCATGTGACCTCATCACCTCCCAGAGCCTCACTTTGTAAACCAGCTCCTGGGGCTTAGGCTTTCAACCTAGGGATTTCAGAGAAGACATAGACGTGCAAACCACAGCAGCTGACAAAAAGGAAAAAAGAAAAAAGAGGATTCTTTGGAGAAAATCCCAACTTAGTATCACATAAACCAAATGAAAACAGTAAGTTGAAAATGAGGAAATGCTTGAGGCGAGAGGTCAAGGAAGGCAGAAACTGATGACTGTGACCAGGAGCTCCTGGTTCAGCAGCACCTTTTCTGAGAGTAGTCGAATATGTATATATGGAAGACCATCCACATGCAGGAGGCAGTGGGCATCATGGATGTTGATAGAAGGTAACAGGTATAACGTGATGAGGAAACACTTGAGGGAAGAGAGAGCATGTAAGTGAGCCTCGGGTGCACGCTGAGCTTCAGTAAATGGGTCAACACAGCCCAGGACGGGAAGGGCAGCCGGAGGTGAGGGAGCTGTGTCCGCGGCCAGAAGACACGGTTGTTCTTAGGAGGTGTTGAGGCTTTGTTTCCCAGTAATGAGGAGACGACAGAAGCTGTGTGCTTGGACTGGTGTTAATCCAGAAGCAAGGTGTTGATTGCAGGAGAGGGGAAGAATCAGAAGGTGGGGAAGCCCAGCAGGACAAGATGATAGTGCTCTCAGCATGAAGTGGGAAGGACATGACCTAGGACACTGGCATGGGGAATGAAAAGGTGCCAGAGTGATGCATTTTGAAATAAAAATAATGCGGCTTATGGAATAACTAACTGGCTGTAGGGAGCAAAGAAAAAGAGTGTGCTCAAAGTTCAGGTTGGATGCATGAGACGGGTGCTCAGGGCTGGTGCACTGGGAAGACCCAGAGGGATGGGATGGGGAGGGAGGCGGGAGGGGGGATCAGGATGGGGAACACATGTAAATCCATGGCTGAGTCATGTCAATGTATGGCAAAAACCACTACAATATTGTAAAGTAATTAGCCTCCAACTAATAAAAATAAATGAAAAAAAAAGTTGGAGTCAAGATTTTGAAATTTGGGAGTTTGAAGGAAGAACTTTTTATTTAACAGTGATACATGTATAGGTTATTTATTGACTTAGTTGATTATGAAGTCAAAACTGTTTTACATTTTGAGAGGGAAAAGGAACATGTATTTAATGAACCACCATCTAAATATATCTTCTTGGTACCAGCAAGATCCACGGTCAGACTCCTGGTGGAGTGACACCTCCTTGTGAAAGGGAGAGAGGATGTCTAGGATGTGAGTGGGGATTTCTGAGCCCCCCACCTGGGTCACCAGAATTGATGGGGACTCCCAGAACCTGGGAGACAACAGGTAACAGACGTCGAGGCCCTGAAAGGCAGTGGCAGGAGGACTGGTGTGTTTCGTGGCTCTTACTGTCATCTTTCACATTGGGGAGAAATGTTATCTTTAGTCATCAGACCTGAAGATTAAAGTGGGTTTTATGAATGTTTTATGTATCCTAAGATACTTGGAGATTATTTCCTTGGGGAAGCTTGAGTTATCCAAAGATATTTGTTTAGCAGTTAGCTGGGGAAAGACTGAACTGTTATTGATTCTGAAATAAATAAGAATTAGAGGGCATTGAAAGGTAGAACTGCTCACTGTGGGCATAAAGCAAATTATATTTTAAGTGATCCCAGCAAAATTGCCTGAATTTTGTTTTTTTCTTCCATTTCATCGAAAGCAGTTTCCTTAGTGTCCGAGATTGTCATTAAGGTTTTAGGGGAGAACATGACTATCTTCTTGCCCAGTAAGTTTTTGACTGATTCTTAATAAAGTCTAGATTTCATGGACAAAGTCTTGATATGTCTGATGGAAACTAACAAATACACTAAAATCTTGAAACTGGAACCAATAGCCTATCATCTAAGGCAGGCTTTAGGAGATGTCCTAGTTGGAGGAAGCCTTATCCCCAGAGATGCAGCTTAGACTTGGAGCATCTCTGTAGCAGTTTCCTGGCTGAGGTCTCTGATCTCAACAGGTACACATCAGTTAGACAGGAATGTACCCGACTGTTATCAGACAGATCACTGGTCACATCCCGGCAAAGCCTGCCATTGCAGATTCACAGGTATCGCATCAGATGGTTGTAACTTGGAGAGTGGGAATGAAGGGGAACCACTGGAAGGCGAATTAAGATCAGAGACTCCTTGTTGTGCTCCTTCAGGTGTGATTCAGTAAGCAGACAATGTAAGGAGACGTTCAGAGGTCAGAGGACTACAGGTAGCTGAACGTTTGTTTAAAAAATATATATACACACACACACACACACACACACACATTTTTAATACAATGCTGAGAATCTTCTAAAATAGCCAGAAATATCAACAAGAACATACTGAAACATGATATTTACTCAGTACTGTGCTTGACCTTCAATGCTGGAAAAGGAGGAAAGCTTTGCTTGCTGCCCGTGGTGAGTTTATGGTATCTGCTTAGAGAGGCAAGAGCCCCTGAGATCCTTATGTGGAAAGATACTACACGTGATGTATATAGGTTTGTCTCAGGTTCTATATATTCATGTTTATTCACTCATTGATTAATTGATAAGTTTATTCCATAAAAATTGTGATTTCTGGAGTAGTGATGAAAACAACAAGTGGAATTTATATTCCTTTGGGTGAGATGGACAATAATAAGTAAACCAACAAGCAAGAAAAATTCAGAGCATGTTAAAACATGTGGAGAAGCTAAACCAGGCTGAAGCGATGGAGTGTCTGGGGATGGCAGTCAGTGAGACGTCATGAGAAGGAGGTATCGGAGGTGACTCCTGGAGGAGAAGGGTCATCCAAGTGGCCGCAAGGCGGGAAGGAGGCTTCTTGCTCAGTGAGCAGAAAGTGGCCAGTGTATCTGCGGGCAGGGTGAGTGAGGAAGAGAGGGCCGGGAGAGGCCAGAGGCAGGGCAGAAGAACAGGGTGCGTCGGGCTTGATCCGGCGGGTAGGACTTTAGGTTCAGTGGGAAGCCTTTTGTTGGCCCTGAGTAGGAGTTGTGAGCTTCATGCTCTGGCTGCTGAGTGGAGATTATCAGTGGGAAGTGAGACAGGGCCGCTGGGTAGAGTCTGGGGCTGCAGTCCATAGGGCGGTGCCCACGAGACAGCTAGAACATATGAGGCCCTTCCCTTTGCCAGAGAGAACATTCAGTGGCAAAGGTGAGCCTTGAAAAGGGAGTGGAATTCCAAAAGAAATTTGAAAGATTTGCCATGAGTTAACCACGAATGTGTAGGGAGGGAGGAGAAAGGCCTTTTGGGGAGGTTGGAAGCTGGTAGTGGAGATGGTATGGAGGGGGCACAGCTCACTCACCTGCTCTCCTAAGAAAGCAGAACAAGCAGGAATTCATCCAAGGCTGTGGTCCTGACATTGGAATCACCTGTAGTAATGTGTTAGTCGCTTCAGTCATGTCCAACTCTCTGTGACCTCGTGGACTGTAGCCCACCAGGCTCCTCTGTCCATGGAATTCTTCAGGCAAGAATACTGGAGTGGGTAGTCATTCCCTTCTCGGAGGGATCCTCCCGACCCAGGGATCGAACCCAGGTCTCTTGCATTGCAGGCAGATTCTTTACCATCTGAGCCACCAGGGAAACCTAGTGGCTTTAAAAAATCTTTAAAAAAAAAATCCATGGCTGATTCATGTCAGTGTATGGCAAAAACCACTACAGTATTGTAAAGTAATTAGCTTCCAACTAATAAAAATAAATGGAAAAAAAAAATATTGATATCCGGCCTCCAGCCCTGCCTGGAGATGATGATGTCCTTGGCATAGGGTGTGGTCTGGTGTGCAAGTCACTGTAACATGCAGGCAAGGTTGAAACTCACTGGTGTAAGATCGTTCAGTGTAACTTCTCAGAGCACAGCAAAAAAAACTAAACATGGCAGGCCAAGTGCATGATATGGGAGAAGCAAAGCCTTTCCTTTGGGATTCACTCAGTTATGGGACTCCTCCAAGATGTTCATGTGAAATCAGATTCCTGGAGTCCTCCCATGGAAACGCTGAGCCTAGGACGACGTGCATTTAGTATGTTCCCTTTATGGTCACGTAGATTGGGTAAAAGATCTCAGTGCTTCTAATTTCTGATAAAGTGAAGTGGACACATCTCATGAAAATGAAAGCCAGCCTGTTTTCTATCAAGGGGGCTGGAGGACCACGCCAGCTCTGGGCACCGTCTCAGCAGCTTGTCTATGAGCAGCTGGAACCCTGGAGCCAAGAGCAGAAGTCATAGCAGGGCCGTCAGTGGTGTGGTGGGAGACACATTCAGGCAAGTTCTTTTGGAAGAGGCTTGGTCAAGGAGAGCTTGAAGGTCACAGGAAAGGGAACACCGGTGAGATGGTAGGGAGCAATGCGGTTTGGCCTCCGCACCGCTGGGAGGCCAGTGAGTGGGGCATATTGCGGACTTCAGTCATTCTCATGGTGTTCAGAGCTCCCACACCTGACAAGTGGGTGTTATGCTGGTGGAGTCATTGGTTCACTTGATAGCAGGTTGTATTTTCATGGTTTTGATGTTTCTTTGTTGGACTATGACGTTGGCATCAGTAGAAATGTCCACCACCTCTCAACCTGATACTTCCCACTTGTTAGGAAGTAGAGTTAGGACACTGCTTCTTCTGTGGACTGTGCCCCTAAATGGCTCCATCCAGAGAGAAATTAATTCTTCTTATCAGCTCCTAATTTTACCCTGGTAATTCTTTTCCTTTTGGAGAAATTCTTCTGTTCACTTATTTAGCTTCTTTTATTCACTAGCTGTCGGGTACAAACAGGGTGAGGATTCCAGAGTGTGATAAGGTCTGAGCCCTGCCCAGGGGATCACACAGTCTGCTGTTGGAGGCAGAACCATTTCATGTATTGTACCCAGTGAGACCCTGTGGTCCAGAGATTGATCTGATGTTCAGAGGAGAGGGTAAGTGATTATTTCGCTTTAGAGAACCAGGACTTTTAAAAAGTCTTTTTGGAGGAAGATACTGATCTTGAAGGATGGGTAGGATTTAGAAAACTATGGATACTAGAGCATTTCAGGCAAGGAACAGTGTAAACTAAGGACATAAGAATCTACTGGCAAATGGTTTAATTTGACTGTGGCATGCAGAGCATGAAGAGTTATTCTGGAAAATAAGATGAAAAACTAGATCGGAGCCTATTAATAACAGATGTGACAGCAAGTGGAAAACATACTTTATTCTGTAGGCAGCATGAGGCCTTCGGAGACTTTCCAGCAGGAGACAGAAGGGAGACTGGCATTTATTGGGTGTGTGCTGTGAGTGTGCCAAGCAGTATACTTTCTGAGAGTGCTTCCTTTAGGTGACCTGAAGGAGAAGATTATTCAGGAAGAGTAATTGGGCAGCGTGTTTAGAACTGTTTAAGGAGGGAGGAGATTGGAGACAGAGAAGTCACTGTCATAGCCCAGGTCTTGTATGAATTGTTTTGGCATAGAAATAAAGACATGGTATAAAAAGAGTTTTATTTATTGAGTAATATTCATTGAGTTCTTAGTATTCCAGGCAGTCAGACTCTCCCAGAGCCCACATTCTTGTGAGTGAGACAGATTTTACCAGCAAAAGGTGGTCAGACAGTAACAAGTGAGATGCAGAGAATTAAAGCAGGGAGACGTGACAGAGACCAGTCTGGTGATAGCTTTAAATTGTATGGTCAGGGAAGGCCTCATTGAAGAAGTGCCATTTAAAAAGACACTTGAATGATAACGAGGAGCCTGCCATGAGAAAATATGGGTTGGGTTGGGGATAGAGCAACCCAGGCAGAGGAAACACGTAAACTTTTAACTGTAAAAGCCAGTGATCCCAAGGAATAGAAGGGTGAGGCAGGGTTATGTTATTTGTCAGTGGCATATGGAGGGGATTAAGGAGGAGGTCAGAGTTGACTCTTACTGTTCAAGTGTTGGACAGAGAGCAGCAGCAGCCTTCTTTGGAAGCTGGACCAGGTATAAGTGAAGGCGATGATTTGTTTTGGACATTTGTGGTTTACTGTCCTGAGGTCAAGTCATATCAAGATACCTAGGAGCTTGAGCTTGGTGGATGAGTAAGACTGGAGATAGAGATCTGAGACTCTTCTGCCCAGAGGAATTCTCTGAAAGGCAGGGATGTCCAGGAGGTTAGAACAAGCGGAGAAAGCCAAAGGTGCGGGCATATGGATGGTTTATTTGGTGAACTAGAAAATGGCTTGAAGGAAAGAGATGGGGATAACCAGGAATGCCCAGAGTTTGAGCATCTGAAGTCAGGAGGAACTATACACTCAAAAAATCCTGAACGAGTCAGACGCAGCAGTACGCTGTTTTGTTTGGTGAAAACTCAGTGAAGACAATTCAGCTGAGACAGTTATTTCATTAGTTTGTAATCTCTTGCATTTGATATTACTGTCTGTCATGGTGTATTCAAAGTTAAATTGTGATGCAGGCTTCTCGTGTGGGTTTAAATAAAGATGCAGCCTGGGAGGGATAAATTGGGAGATTGGGACTGACATATACCACCGCTATATATGGAATGGATAACTAATAAGAACCTGCTGCATAGCACAGGGAATTCTATTCTCAGGACTCTGTACTGGCCTGTATGGGAACAGAATCTAAAAAGAAAACAAAAAAATAAGACAAAACACTGCAGTCTTTTCTTGGTCAGAATGTCTTAAACGTGCTTTACAATAAGCTAAAATATATCCTTCCAGAAGTAGAAGTCGAACAATTGCTTTAAAGTGAAAATTGTCCATTAGAATACGAATTGTGAAGCGTTTCCAAATTGACCACCAGGTGGCATAAACAATTCTTTTATAAATTGTTCACTGCATCAGTACAAGTGAGTGATTATTACTGTTAGAAATCATGGTAGGAACAAACCATATATACCTGTGATGACTGCATTTGAAGATATACTATTTTATTTAACTTTTTCTATATATATATATATATATAGGCTTCCCAGGTGACTCAATGGTAAAGAACCCTCCTGCCAATGCAGGAGAAGTGGATTTGATCCCTGAGTCGAGAAGATCCCCTGGAGAAGGAAATGGCAACCCACTCTATTATTCTTGCCTGGAGAATCCCATGGATAGAGGAGCCAGTGGGCTTCAGTCCATGGGGTTGTATAGAGGCAGGCACAACTCAGCAACAACAACAATTGTGTGTGTGTGTGTGAAACAGTAAGCCCTAACAGAAGCAGAAGAGATTAAGAAGAGTTGTCAAGAATACACAGCAAACTACACAAGAAAGGTCTTAATGACTGGGGTGACCATTATGATGTGGTCACTCACCTAGATCCAGGCATCCTGGAGTGTGAAGTCAAGTGGGCCTTAGGAAGCATTACTACAAACAAAGCTAGTGGAGTTGATGGAATTCCAGCTGAGCTGTTTCAGATCCCAAAAGATGATGCTGTTAAACTGCTGTACTCAATATGTCAGCAGATTTGGAAAACTCAGCAGTGGCCATAGGGCTGGAAAAGGTCACTTTTCATTCCAACCTCAAAGAAAGACAATGGCAGAAAATATTACAGCTGCCATACGATTGCGGTCATTGCACATACTAGCAAGGTTATGTTCAAAATCCTTCAAGCTAGGTTTCAGAAGTGCCTGAACTGAGAACTTCCAGGTGTATTGATAGAGTCTGGGTTAGAAAAAGCAGAAGAACAAGAGATCAAATTGCCAACATTTGTTGGATCCTGGAGAAAGCAAGGGAGTTTCAGAAAAACATCTACTTCTGCTTCATTGAGTACACTAAAGCCTTTGACTGCGTGGATCCCAACAAACTGGAAAATTCTCACAGACGGGAGTACCAGACCACCTTACCCATCTCCTGAGAAATCTGTATGGAGGTCAAGAAGCAACAGTTAGAACTGGACATGGGACAACAGATTGGTTCAAAATTGGGAAAGGAGTATGTTAAGGATGTATATTGTCACCCTGCTTATTTAACTAATATGCATTCATGCAAAATGCCAGCCTGGGTGAAGCATAAGCTGGAATCAACATTGCTAGGAGAAATATCAACAATCTCAGATATGCAGATGATACCACTCTAATGGCAGAAAGTGAAGTGGAATTAAAGAGCTTCTTATGTGGCCAAAATAGATGAATGAAAAAGCTGGCTTGAAACTCAGCATGAAAAAAAACTTAAGATCTTGGCATCCAGTCCCATCACTTCATGGCAAATATGGGAAACAGTGGAAGCAGTAACAAATTTTATTTTCTTGGGCTCCAAAATCACTGCAGACAGTGACTGCAGCAATGGAATTAACATATGCTTGCTCCTTGGAAGGAAAGCTTTGACAAACGTAGACAGCATATTCAAAAGCAGAGACATCACTTTGTGACAAAAGTGCGTATAGTCAAAGCTATGGTTTTTGCAGTAGTCATGTATGGACGTGAGAGTTGGACCATAGAGGAGGCTGGGCACCAAAGAATTAATGCTTTCAAACTATGGTATTGGAGAAGACTCCTGAGAGTTCCTTGAATGGCAAGGAGGTCAAACCAGTAAATCCTAAGGACAATCAACTTTGGATATTCATTGGAAGAAGTGATGCTGAAGCTGAAGCTCCGGCCACCTGATGAGAAGAGCTGACTCATTGGAAAAGACCCTGATTCTGAGAAAAACTCAAGGCAAAAAACAAGGGGGCAGCAGAGAATGAGATGGTTAGACAGCATCACTGACTCAGTGGACATGAATTTGAGCAGACTCCTTGAGATAGTGAAGGACAGGGAAGCCTGGTGTGCTGCAGTCCATGGGATCGCAAAGAGTTGGACATGACTTAGCAACTGAACAATAACAGTATTCAACAAATATTCAGACTCAGTATGTAGGAGGGCAGGCATCAGTGAACAGAAATACCTGAATTAGGAAACTCTGTGTCTACCCTCAAGAGTCTCTCCCTTCTATTAGTGAGTCACTAATAAATTCATAACAGGTTGATGAGAGCAGTAATAGAAGCAAAGTGAAAGATGCCCAGACCGGGCGTGATTTCCTGTCCCTGGGGAGAGCAGTGAGGGCTTCCCAGAGGACTTTGTAGGAGGGTTTTCAGAATCCGTCCTTCTCTGAGTTATAGTAGAAGCACGTGCCAGGCAGTGGTGAAAACACCTTGTGCAGATTCATGGTTGTGTGAATTAGTTGGGTGTGTTCTGGTAAACTGTAAGTAGTTTAGTATCTGTTGTTGTTGTTTGGTCTCTTAAGTGTGTCCGACTCTTTTGCGACCCCGCGGCTGTAGCCCGCTAGGCTCTTCTGTCCATAGGATTTCCCGGTTTAATTTTGCTTGTGTGTAAATACGATGAGGATGAAAGTGAGGCTGGCAAAGTGGCCAGAGTGGTTTTGTGGGCCATGCTGAGGATCTGAGAGGACCCTGTTATGTCAGGTAAGGGAAGCCCTTGGACGGTGTTAAGGATGAGAGTCTTGTGATCAAGCTAACATTTTAGCAGACTGACTTTCCTGATGAAGCCTAGAGTAGGACAGTACTAACCAGAGGCAGGAGGATTGATCAGGCCAGTACTGGGTATGGATCAGCACAAGAGCTGGTGCTGGTGGAAGGAACTAGAGATGGACAGACTCGAGACATGGGTTTGATGGTTCATTTCATGTGTCAACTTGGCTGGGCTACTGGGTGTCTAGACAGACATTGGGTCAAAACTTAGTTGTGATGCATTTGTCAGGGTGTTCATAACTGAGACTAACATCTGAGTCAGGAGGTGGAGTGGAGCGGCCTGCCCCCCTGGTGTGGACGGGCCGCATCTGCTCTGCTCACCTCCTGAGAACAGAAAGGCCGAGTAAGAGAGAAGCCCTCCTTCCTGACTGGTTCTGAGCTGGGATGTCGGTACGCCCTGGCCTTTAAACTCGCACTGAGCTGGAACCTTGGCCCCACCTGGGTCTGGAACCTGCTGAATGTCAGATGGAAATGTGCACGGTCAGCTCTCCTGATCCTGGGGCTTCATAGCTGGACTGGAACTGCACTCTTGGGTCTCCTTGCTGACTTCAGGTCTTGGAAATGCTCAGCTTCCATACTCACACAAGCCAGTTCCCTGTAAGAAATTTATTTCTTTGTTGCTTGCTCTCTGTCCTGTTGGTTCTGTTTCCTTGAAGTGTCCTGACTTACACACACACAGAACATAGAACTGGCATAACACGGCCTTTCGGTGTGTGAGATGGGGTGAGGATGCTCCCTCTCCGACAGGCCTGGTGACTGGAGGGATAGGCTTGCGGTTGGCTGACATTGATAGCGTGTGGGACACATTTGCACTGTATGTTGGTGTGTGCGTTGCGTGAAGATGAGTTGTTCATTTTTATAAACATAAAGTTCATGGTGTTTGCAGGACGAACAGAAAGACGCAGTTTAAGCAGCTGGTTCCATAGGCCTGATTTTTATAATGAAGTAGGAACTGTGGAAATGGATGAGGAAAGGCATGAAAAATTGATGTGGATGTGACTATTTGGGGGGTAGCAGAAAATGTATTTCCTGTTAGGGAGTGGGCATTTCTAGGGCCCGGTGCGTGGAGGGCACTGGCTGTGTTTTGTTAAGTGTGCTTGCGATCCACTCTGAAATGGTGAGCGGAGTGAAAGTGGAAATTACCAACTGCAAGGAAATGGAAGAGGCAAGGGCCCAGTAAAGTGGAATATCAGGTCTGTGGGCTCTAATGTATGGGAGAGACTATAGAATGTTTTTTACACCAAATGTGTAGTTTTAATTGCTATCTTATTTCACGTATTTTTATATCTGATTTCACACTTTAGCATGATTTGGATTTCTTGACACCTATAACTTTTAATAATGATAATGTTTATTTGCATTTCGGGTATACTAGACTGTGCCTGATCAGCTTGTGTGTGTGTGTCTGTGTGTGTGTGTGTATCGTTTATTATCCATTTTAAATCTGATAACGCATGTGTTAATTAGATAATATCCAGTGACTTGGAGGGAGATGACAGTCCTCAATCCCTTCAGCCCAATAAGAAATTACGAAGCATCTCTAGCTTCTGCTTTACCTTGACGCCTCCTGGAAAAAGCAAGAATTACAGAAAGTTGCAGGAGCATGGCTTCATTTTCTCTCCTTCCTTTGGGTACAATGCTCTGTTAGCCATGCTTTGAGATTTATGACTTTGAGAAAAGTCATATAAGCCAATGAGTGGAATCTGTGGTTACAGAAAATTCCTTTAACGAGATAGGGGTGTTCTCTGTTTTCATGCTCTGTGTTACCTGAAGAAGGATGGATATTTAAAAAACTTATCTATGAATAGTCTTATTTATGACTGTTGCAAGACTGTAACCTGTTAATATTCATTATCACTGAAAGTGTTTAATTCTCTCTAGGAAAGTTTTCCCCCCTGTTTCTCTTTTCCATTTTATAAGGATATATACAATAGTAACATTTGCCCACTATTATTTACTTTACATGTTAGGCCATGAAGGATATCCAACATGAAACTGTTGGTTTCCAATGCAAATACTGTTTGTATTCTTCAAAGTTTCATTACTGAGGACAAATGGGAGAGGACATTAATTGGTTACCAAAGGTAGTAAATGTTATAAAAAATAAATTATTGGCTCTTGTTAGCAAGTACTCTGAGACATTATGAGTTATTTTTTGAAGAACCACACTCTGTCTGTCTGTTCTGTCTGATTGCTCATGTAATTGTTGTGGTTTGGTGTAAGATCACGGCGCACTGTGAACACTGCAGGGTCAGAGGAGAACTGCCGCAGTGAGCAGCAGGTTTTCCCACTAAGCATTTCCCCTGATCAGGTGTCTTCTTGGATTCCCAGGTGGCAGAGTGGTAAAGAATCCTCCTGCCAGTGCAGGAGATGCAAGAGACGAGGGTTCGATCCCTAAGTGTGGAAGATCCCTTGGAGTAGGAAATGGCAACCCACTGTAGTATTTCTTGCCTGAAAATTCCACATGCAGAGGAGCCTGGTGGGCTGCAGTCCATGGGGTGGCAAAGAGTTGCACATGCCTGAGTGACTGAGCACACACACACGAAGGCATAGGGTGTCTTCTGCAGATGAGAACATTTCTAAGTAAGGGAACCACCGATATGACCAGAGACAGAACTTCTGTCATCTAGGAGCTCATGAACAATTGCATAACATATAGAAGTTGGTGAATGCCATCGTGGAAATGTACAGAATCTGGTTTGGAAACACACAGACCTCTGCCATGGTTGGCAGGCGTTGGGATGGAGGGCTTGGTTTCCTTTTTCTCCCTGTGGCTTTTCTCAGTCCTCTCATCAAGTTCAGCCTGTGCCTATGTACTTAGTGGTAGATTTGGGATAGCCACATAGCCTTCCAGGGTTGCTCTGAACATCAGTTGAGTTAGTTCCTGAAACCACTTTATAAAGTGAAATATGAATAAAAGATTCTTCTCTGTGGTGGCATGGGGTTCATCCTGTGAGCCTCACTGTGCCCCACGTCAGCGTGGTCCTCCCCTGTGCAGCCAGGCATGCCTGCGGGGTGCTGAGAGCCTGCTGCCTGTGCGGGGTCCACACACGTGGGGTTCTCCAGCATGTGCCCTCATCACTTTTCTGAAAGCACACAAACAGACCCTCAGAAAGAATGGTGTTCTGTTTTGTGTAATCCTGTCACAGTGCTTTCGAATTGTGGTCCTGGAGAAGACTCATGAGGTCCCTTTGACACAAAGGAGGTCCAACCATTCCATCCTAGAGGAAGTCAACCCTGAGTGTTCATTGGAAGGACTGATGCTCAAGCGAAGCTCTAATACTTTGGCCACCTGATCCGAAGAACTGACCCATTGGAAAAGACCCTGATGCTGGGAACGATTGAGGGCAGGAGAAGGGGACAGCAGAGGATGAGATGGCTGGATGGCATCACTGACTCGATGGACATGAGTTTGGGTAAACTCTGGGAGATATGAAGGACAGGGAAGCCTGGCGTGCTGCAGTCCATAGGGTTGCAAAGAGTCGGACACGACTTAGCGACTGAACAACAACAACAATTCCTGTCATGAAAGCCGTGTGTGTGGTTAGAACTGCTGCCCTCAGATTTGCATCTTTGAGCACCTGGAGATGAGATGGTGTGGTTATGACTTGCCCACAGTCGTACCAGTGAGGAGGGATTGAGAAGCAAAAGCAAGAAAGCAGCTTTTGCCTCTCAACTTACTTGTTGGGAGAATTCATTTTATGAGTCTTCCTGAAATCATCACCCATGAAGTTCAGCTTACTTTGATGGAAAATTGAGTAGGTTAATGAAATATTTAAACTTATGTTCACTTTCTTAGCAGAGAACTATTTTGAGTTCCCTGAAAGAAATATGTAATCTACCTGAAGAATTACCATAGTACCCTCTGCTCTACTTTTGTGAGGAGTAAGATGGATGTCTTGAGAAGTTCTTTTATCCTTGCTCATAGGAAAATGAAAGTGTCTGTCAGTTTAAAAGGAACATGCCGTCTGCTGGTTGTAATGCAGAGATAACAGCATGCAGTTAAACATGTTGCTGGTAGTCGGCTGTTCTGGTACCACCACATTTGTGAATTTTGCCTCATCACCTCCCTAACTTGGAGTGCAGATTTTGTAGTGATAATTCACAATCTCATCTTTGCACATTTGTGGTGGTCACAGTAGACACTTGTTAAATGAGTGCTCTCTGAACTGAAGCTCTATCCTCTGGTTCTGCCTCATCAGCTTCAAATTTTACTGAAGGACAAAGGATCAATGATTTAGATTTCAAGTATGTGGTGGGGCAGGGAGAGAATGCTGCTTTACCATTATTCTTCTGCCCCATTCAACTAGTGTTCACCTTTCTCCAACTTAAAAAAAAAAAAAGACTGTTGGGTGAGGTCTCCTTTAATTTCCTGTGTGTCAGGGCTATTTTTTATAACCCTGTGCATTGTCATCCTACTTCCTTCAGCCTCAGGGTAAAAAATTGCTTCTTCATCAGTAAACATTGCCCTTCCGTGGGTCCTTGACTCCATCTCTCACCTGCTCACTGGCTATTCCCCCACCTCCCGGCTTTATTTTCTATCCTATCTGTAGCTTTTGCTTATCTGGGTTTGTATTTTTTTTTTTTCATCTAATCTATAATTGCTCAAGTGTCTTTTTTTCCCAGTGTGTCCTGCCATGTTCACCAGTAGCTACTCCCACATCAAGCTCTCCTGGCCCAGGTCCTCACGAGCCTTGGCCAGCTTCCCCTGTGTGTGTGACTTTCCCATCCACTCTTTGGTTCACTTCACCACCCCTACTGACCAAAAACTGCTCAGGACGTGATCGCGGGTGATGTTTTAACTGGTAATTTTGACAAATTTTTCATTAGCACTTTATCTGATCAGACTTCCCGCCTGCATGTAATTTCTCCTTGAAACTTCACTTGCCTTTCATGTCACTGTTGTTTTTCCTCTTGTACCTCTTAAATTGTCTCTTCTCTGTCTCCCTGATGACCGTTCTCTCCACTCAGCCCTCAGATTGACACTCCTCAGGGTGCTTCTTGGAGCCTCGTAACCATTCCTTCCAACACCGCCGCCGCCGCACACTGATGACTCCTAAAGTGTCTTTGCAGTCTAGACCTTTTCCACATCCTGTGGCTTCTGTGGCCAATTTCCAGGTGAATATCTTAGCCTAGATTTCCCCTGGTTGCGTCCAAGTTCTCAGCGTTTCTCCTAAGCCCCTTTCCTGTCTGTGTGTGCAAGTCAGAAGCACGGGATGCGTGTATTCCTCCTCCACTCCAATGTCTGCATCTGGTCCATCAGCTGGCTTCCGCTGGTGCTGCCTTCCCGACTCAGCCCTTCCTTTCTAGTTTTCCACTGCAACTTCTTGGTTCGTATCTTTCATCACCTGACATCACAGAGGCCACTCTGAACTGGTCTTCAGTGTCTGACTGAGTCCTTCTCCAGTGTGCCCTTCACGGAACTCATAGAATGGCCTGTGATATGAAAAGGTGATCATCTCGCTTCCGAGTCACACCGTACATTGTCCTGTTCCTGCTTCCATTGCTGACATCAGTGTTTCTGAAACTGGTTTCATAGATACATGAGTGTGCTGAAGGACGTTCAGTGATCTCAGTATTGTGGGGATGCTTTTGTTGTTGTTCAGACACTCGGTTGTGTCTCACTCTTTGCCACCCCATGGACTGCAGCACGCCAGGCTCCCCTGTCCTTCACTGTCTCAAGGAATTTGCTCAGATTCATGTCCGTTGAGTTGGTGATGTCATTAAACCATCTCATCCTCTGTTGCCCTCATCACCTTTTGCCTTCAGTCTTTCCCAGCATCAGGGTCTTTTCTAATAAGTCAGTTCTTTGCATCAGGTGGCCAAAGTATTGGAGCTTCAGCATCAGTCCTTCCAGTACATATTCAGGGTTGATGTCCTTTAGGATTGACTGCTTTGATCTCCTTGCAGTCCAGGGGGCTTTCAAGAGCCTTCTCCAACACCACCATTCAAAAGCATCAAGTCTTCAGTGCTCATCCTTCTTTATGCTCTTAACTCTTCACACCTGTACATAACTACTGGAAAAACCATAGCTTTGACTATACGAACCTTTTTTGGCAAACTGATTTCTCTGCTTCTTAATACGCTGTCCAGGTTTGTCATAGCTTTCCTTCCAAGGAGCAAGTGTCTTCTAATTTCATGGCTGCAGTCACCATTTTTACTGATAATCATTTCACAAACAACCTTTTTGTGTTTATGATGACATCTCTGCCAAAGAGTTACATAAAGTTACTAAGTTAAGCCTTAACTGTAATATGTCTCAACTGATCCTCGTGGTTATATATATGGTTTCAAAGATCTATGATATATATGCATACATACACATACATATATATATGCACATACATACAAATATATGTGTGAATATATATATACACAGATCTAGATACATATACTTGGATAATTATAAACAAATACGCATGCATGTATATATAATTTGTTTATATATTTATTTTTGTATATTAGGTCTATGCGTGCATATAGACATAATTTTTCCAGATTATACTCACTGTGAACATTAATACAGTTTTAAATAAAATTATACAGAATGTATATTCTGAGGTTCTTAATCTCTTAAGTTTTTTTGTGATTTGGGCTCTACATACATGTCTAATTTAATTAATCTCTTACCTTATATTTTCTGTAAAAGGAACGTGAAACTACTGGTGGGCTCTTATAAGTACAGCGTTTTGCTTTGTCTTTTTAAGTCTGTGTGTTTTGCTTACCCTTTGGTCAGTGAAATTCTCTCCTCTTCACCTTGTTCCTCGAACTTTTAACTTGGAGCTCCTGCTTATATCTTATAAATTAGTTCTCTTACCTCTTCCAGGAGGCACTGACCTAACCTGGATGTGATGTGCAGTGGCCCCCCTGTTTTCGTAGACACACCTGTTATTCTGCAGGTACCTGTTGGAATCGGTACTAGATGCTGACTTCTACCAGGTTCTGTGGTCTCTCTTCTGTGTCTTTCAGGCATGGCCTTGATGAAAGTTAGTGACCCTACAGTATGTGGGGTTAATCACCGTACTTTCTCCCAGATATGCAACTTTTCTACAGTCAGTCCAAGCAATTTCATTCACTTTTCTCCTCTATGTAATTTTTACATGACAGCTTCTCAGATGTCTAAGAATGTGTTTCATGCTTCATTTAGTGTTTTAAGTTAGAAAAATCAGTGTCTAGTTTGATGAAATGTTAGCCACCAAAAGATAACACTTATATTCTCTTCCATTTCAGGAGACCCATCTTCCCAGGTGCAGGCTCAGGAACCTAAAAGTTCTGAAAGTACACCAACTCTGCTGGAAGATTCCGGGTGTTATTTATCAAGTGAGCAGCAGACGCCCTCAGAGACACCCCAGTGCTTTGGGGAGGGCTGGACCCCCACCCCCTTCTCATCACTGCCCATTGGAAGTAGACCTTGTGCTCCCCCAGAAGAGCCTCTGTCTTCTCACATGCACTTCTTGCAACATCTGCTTGGACTGAAGAACCTGACTGAGTCAGAGCATCTGAAAACAGACTTTAGCCACTTTGAAAATGCCTCTGCCACAATATCAGATTCTGTTCTTCAGTTGCTGGATGGCTTGATCGCTTTTTACCGAGCACCCAAACTTCCTTGTTCGAGCTTTTGGACAGAAGCTATTGATACTTTAGCTAGACTGATTGGTGATTGCAACTTATCTAATCACATTCTTAGAAAGTGTTCCAAAAAGTTGGAAGAGTTTGAGAAGACCCTGCTGCAGGCTATTCTAAGGAACAACCATATCAATCGGGTAAGTAGTACATTTCTTTTATGTATGAAATAGCGTGTCAGTGATTTGAGTGAGCACACCTAGTGGATAATGCCTGTTGTGGTCGCTTAGTCTCATGGCCCAGAATCTCCAGCTGGACATTGCTTTGTAGCCATCTGCAGCTCTGACTTGTCCTCACGACCCGGCTTTAGCTTCTGATAAATGGCTTTTTTCTCTGTGTAGATGCCTGTGTTTTAAGCTTGTGCTTCTCCACTTGGTGGCTGTTTTGTTGCCCAGTCGTGTCTGACTCTTTGCGACCTCATTGACTGCCGCACACCAGGCCTCCCTGTCCATCACCAGCTCCTGGAGCTTGCTCAAACTCATGTCCATTGAGTCAGTGATGCCATCCAACCATCTCATCCTCTGTTGTCCCCTTCTCCTGCCCTCAATCTTTCGCAGCATCAGGGTCTTTTCTAGTGAGTCAGTTCTTCCCGTCAGGTGGCCAAAGGATCAAAGTTTCAGCTTCAGTATCAGCCCTTCCAATGAATATTTAGGACTGATCTCCTTTAGGATGGGCTGGTTGGATCTCCTTGCAGTCCAAGGGACTCTCAGGAGTCTTCTCCAGCATCACAGTTCAGAAACATCAATTCTTCGGTGCTCAGCTTTCTCTGTAGTCAAACTCTCACATCCGTACATGACTACTGGAAAAACCATAGCTTTAACTACATGGAACTTTGTCAGTAAAGTAATGTCTCTGCTTTTTAATACACTGTCTAGGTTGGTCATAGCTTTTCTTCCAAGGAGCAAGCGTCTTTTAATTTCATGGCTGCAGTCACCATCTGCAGTGATTTTGGAGCCCAAGAAAATAAAGTCTCTCACTGTTTCCATTGTGTCCCCATGTATTTCCCATGAAGTGATGGGACTGGATGCCATGATCTTTTTTTTTGAATGTTGAATTTTAAGCCAACTTTTTTACTCTCTTTAACTTTCATCAAGAGGCTCTTTAGTTCTTCTTCACTTTTTGCCATAAGGGTGGTGTCATCTGCATATCTGAGGTTATTGATATTTCTCCTTGAAATCTGGCTTCCAGCTTGTGCTTCATACAGCCCAACATTTCGCATGATATACTTTGCATATAAGTTAAATAAGCAGGGTGACGATACACAGCCTTGACGTACTCCTTCACCGATTTGGAACCCATCTGTTGTTTCATGTCCAGTTCTGACCGTTGCTTCTGGACCTGCATACAGATTTCTCAGGAGGCAGGTCAGGTGGTCTGATATTCCCATCTCTTTCAGAATTCTCCATAGTTTGTTGTGATCCACACTGTCAAAGAATTTGGCATAGTCAATAAAGCAGAAGTAGATGTTTTTCTGGAACTCTCTTGCTTTTTTGATGATCCAATGGATGTTGGCAATTTGATCTCTGGTTCCTCTGCCTTTTCTAAATTCAGCTTGAACATCTGGAAGTTCACAGTTCATGTACTGTTGAAGCCTGGCTAGTAGAATTTTGAGCATTACTTTGCTAGAGTATGTCTAGCAAAGAGATACATGAATGCATGAGATACATGTGCATGAGATACATGCACTTGTGCAATAGTTTGAACATTCTTTGGCATTGCCTTTCTTTGGGAGTAGAATGAAAACTGACCTTTTCCAGTCCTGAGGACACTGCTGAGTTTTCCAAATGTGCTGGCATATTGAGTGCAGCACTTAAACAGCGTCATCTTTTAGGATTTGAAATAGCTCAACTGGAATTCCATCACCTCCACTAGCTTTGTTTGTAGTGATGCTTCCTAATAATAATATGACTTTATTATTATTTTTTGTTTCCCTTGTTTATTTAACATGGTTTTCAAAGGTTGACTCAGGGATTCTTTTATTACAAAGGACATTCAGGTAACCTGAAATTGTTTTGCTGCTTGGCTCTTGAGACATAATAGAGAGCTTCTTTTTTGCATAGCTTTGTTATCTTCCTGAGTATCTGGTCCTTTTTAAATGCCTTCACATTTTAATCCTTTTTAGTTGAGTACTAAAAATGTCAAAGAGGAGACCAAGAGGTCCATCTAACTTATTTACTATATTTCACTGGGTAAAAGGTTCACAGGGTTACTGGACCTTGTTTTTCTTGACAGCTCTCTGTCCAGCGTTTGCTCCCCATGTTGTTGTCTAATGCTCAGGGTTTTTTTTTTTTTTACAGCATCGAGCTTTACCTGAATTTTCCAAACTCTGACAGAGGTGAACTGATAATCCAGTTTGTTGTGCATCCATCTTTTCTTTTCCTTTCTATTAAGATGTAACTTGATCAGTATTATAGAAAACTTTATGATTTAGCTCTTGACATTTTGAAAGATAGTGAGCTTTCTGTCTGGGAAGTGGAAATTTCTTTTTCTACCTAATGTGGTCCATCAGAAACTAAGTGTCAGATTATCCATGGTATATATCTGACATAAATAATTTGTTTCTTGCTGCTGCTGCTGCTAAGTCTTAGTTATGGATAAATGCCTCAAGATACTTAATATTCCTTAATTTGTGTTTTTTTCAATATTTTTGCTTTGTTCTTTTAATACTACTTTAAACAGGTTTGTATGTGACTTGGACCCTTCCAGATACTGTCATGCATATTCCTTATCAGTTACCAGATGATGTAAATATTTTTTGAGCCTAGTTTTTCTCTTAAGGATTGGCCTAAACAATAGTAGTTTTGGAAACTGTGTGTAGAAGAAGCTTGTCATGGTATAGTTTGGTCTGAAGTGTATTTTTATACCATTTATCATGGCACAAGTCATGGAAGAATGAGTGAATGCGTGGCTTTGTTGTTTAGCCAGTATATCATTGTCATCTTAGTCTTATGTCTGTCTGGGGAGCTTAACTTGGGTTGAGCTGTCCTCTACTTGTACAAACCTCTGCTTTACTTGGAAAGGTAATTGTTGCCATTTAGAGAAAGTAGGATCATAATTGCTCACTGCATTCACATTTTAGGATGATGGTTCATAAATAAATTTTAATGACATTATCTCTGGGGATTTTTTTGTCTCCCCAGCAAGAGTACTTTAAGTCATTCAAACTTTGGTAATTGTTGCTACCATCATCATCATTATTACCATTATCATTTTCTTCCAGATATGTTCATAAGGCTTCCTTAGAAAAATTGAGTAACAATTACTCTTTATAAATGCTTTTCTATGTTTTGTTTAGCTTTCTTTGACTAATAAACAATCTCAAAAAAGAATATATTCTGAAATGAAATGCAGGATGGCTCCTTTTATTGTATTTTTATGATACTATTCTTGATTTACTAAAACAAAATCCCATTGTTCAGAGAAAAAAGATATTTTGGAAAAAAACCTGTTTCCATAGTTTGGAAGTGCTTAATTAATTATATTTCTTAAAAAACATGATTCATGCTATTGATTTTATTAAACCTGTTTTTGTGTGATGTATAGAAAAGGGTATGGTATGAATCCTTTACTGTTCTGACTAAGGAATTCATGTATTTATAATTCTTGTACAGCCAGGTTTTAAATAAAATATTCAGCAACATGTTTTCAGTACATTCAATAGTAAAATTTTTCTGACCACAACTTAGTGTTTCTTAAATGATATCAGTAAGAACTTGGTATTTTTCAGAATTTTGAGGCATCGTGGTGAATATTAGCTATATAAGGATTGTGTGTATATATACATATATATGCACAATATATATACATATATATGTTCAAGAAAGAGGAGACTGGAATGAGATATCTTGGAGATTGTTTGGAATAATTCCCTGATAGTAGCTTGGTTAAAATTTATTAATAAATGTAGGGTAAGATATTTGATTCATGACTTTTTTTTAGATTTGGATAAATCTGATTTATTTTTGTGCTTTTCTAATGTAACTTTTCATTATGTTTATTCAATAGATTTTTTTTTTTTAGGAATTATTGTCTTAGTTTCATATCTGTCCTATATTTTTAAGATAGCCAGTAGTAGGACTTGCAGGTATAATCTACACTGACATTTGACAGGTATCAAAGATACCTGGCCTGAAACCAGGTCACCTACAGAGGTCTGCATTGGTCCTGCTCTTGGGGTCCCAGGAAGCAGTCTTGACTTAACTTGGGCTGAGCTGTCTTCTACTTATAGGACCTGGTATGGCCTTTTCCTCATTTGCCTCTGTGCTTGCTTGGGGTCAGGGAGGTTTCCCTTTGTGTTATTTAATGCCCTTTGTTTGACAGCCTGACCTTCCCTATTTTCTCAACGTCAAAATGTGTTAATTTCTGTGATTAGAAATAGCATGAACTAATCCTAGTATTGTATACTATTTCTTCAGAGGCCAGGATATCATCATGGAAGTTTAACACTAGAATGCTTACAGTTGTATTTAGATTTTTCAATAGTATCTTTGTCTTAAATTCTCATTTAGGAAAGTGAATGATGATAAGAATTTAAATATCAAAACCTATAGTTATCGTTTAGCTTTTTATATATTTAGTGTATGTTGCTAAATCTTAAGAGACTTAATAATGAGTCGCTTAGAAAATATATTCCTTATTTTTTTAAACCATAAACTCTTGGACATATTCTTTATGAAATTGAAAAATAAAACATTGACTACAAGTAGACATCAAATTAGAGACTTTTGTGTGTATAACGGTCCCCCAGAGATGTCTGCATCCTAAACCCTAGACCTTATGAATATATTATATTGACATCGTATATCTTATATGACGGTGGGGGAGGGGCTGGGGAATTAAGTTTGCTATCAGCTGACCTTGGGGTGAGATTAACCTGGATTACCCATGTGGGCTCAGTACTCACAAGGGTCTTTATAAATGAAGGAGGGAGGTAGGAGAGGCAGCATCTAAATCCAGAAGATTTTGAAAATGCTTTGCTGTTTGCTGTGGACACGAAAAAGTTGGCTTCAAACTCAACATTCAAAAACCTAAAATCATGGCATGCAGTCCTATCAGTTTAGTTCAGTTCAGTTCAGTCGCTCAGTCATGTCTGACTCTTTGCGACCCCATGAACCACAGCACGCCAGGCCTCCCTGTCCATCACCAACTCCCAGAGTCCACCCAAACCCATGTCCAGTGTGTCGGTGATGCCATCCAGCCATCTCATCCTCTGTCGTCCCCTTCTCCTCCTGCCCTCAATCTTTCCCAGCATCAGGATCTTTTCAGATGAGTCAGCTCTTTGCATCAGGTGGCCAAAGTACTGGAGTTTCAGCTTCAACATCAGTCTCTCCAATGAACGCCCAGGACAAACTCCTTTAGGATGGACTGGTTGGATCCCATTGCAGTCCAAGGGACTCTCGAGTCTTCTCCAACACCATAGTTCAAAAGCATCAATTCTTCTGTGCTTAGCTTTCTTTAGAGTCCAACTCTCACATCCATACATAACTACTGGAAAAACCATAGCTTTGACTAGACGGACCTGTGTTGGCAAAGTAATGTCTCTGCTTTTTAATGTGCTGTCTAGGTTGGTCATAACTTTCCTTCCAGGGAGCAAGTGTCTTTTAATTTAATGGCTGCAGATCATCATCCACAGTGATTTTGGATCCCAGGAAAATAAAGTCAGCCACTGTTTCCATTTTTTCCCCATCTATTTGCCATGAAGTGATGGGACCAGATGCCATGATATTAGTTTTCTGAATGTTGAGCTTTAAGCCAACTTTTTCACTCTCTTCTTTCACTTTCATCAAGAGGCTCTTTAGTTCTTCACTTTCTGCCACAAGGGTGTCATCTGCATATCTGAGGTTATTGATATTTCTCCCAGCAATCTTGATTCCAGCTTGTGCTTCTTCCAGTCCAGCATTTCTCATGATGTACTCTGCATATAAGTTAAATAAGCAGGGTGACCATATACAGCCTTGACGTACTCCTTTTCCTATTTGGAACCAGTCTGTTGTTCCATGTCCAGTTCTAACTGTTGCTTCCTGACCTGCATACAGATTTCTCAAGAGGCAGGTGGAGGTGGTCTGGTATTCCCATCTCTTGAGAATTTTCCACAGTTTATTGTGATCCACACAGTCAAAGGCTTTGTCATAGTCAATAAAGCAGAAATAGATGTTTTTCTGGAACTCTCTTGCTTTTTCGATGATCCAGCAGATGTTGGCAATTTGATCTCTGGTTCCTCTGCCTTTTCTAAAATCAGCTTGAACATCTGGAAGTTCACGGTTCACATATTGTTGAAGCCTGTCACATCATGGCAAATAGATGGGGAAAAAGTGGAAGCAGTTATAGACTTTATTTTGGGGGGATAAAAAATCAGTGCAGATGGTGACTACAACCATGAAATTAAAACACACTTTTTTCTTGGAAGAAAAACTATGACCAACCTAGACAGCATATTAAAAAGCAGAGACATTACTTTACTGACAAAGGTCTGTCTAGTCAAAGCTATGGTTTTTCCAATAGTCCTGTATGGATGTGAGAGTTGGACTATAAAGAAAGCTGAGAGCTGAAGAATTGATGCTTTTGAACTGTGGTGTTGGAGAAGACTCTTGAGAGTCCTTTGGACTGCAAAGAGGTCCCAGTCAATCCTAAAGGAGATCAGTCCTGAATATTCATTGGAAGGACTGATGCTGAAGCTGAAACTCCAATACTTTGGCCACCTGATGCTAAGAACTGATTCATTGGAAAAGACCCTGATGCTGGGAAAGATTGAGGGCAGGAGGAGAAGGAGTCAGCAGAGGATGAAATGGTTGGATGGCATCACCGACTTGATGGACATGAGTTTTAGTCTTGGAGTTGGTGATGGACATGGAAGCCTGGCGTGCTGCAGTCCATGGGATGACAGAGAGTTGGACACAACTGAGCGACTGAACTGAACTGACCTGTGCAGATGAAAGAGGGGACCATGAGCTAGGAAATGCAGGCTGGAAAAAGGACGTGGGGACTGACCACCAGAAGGAGCACAAGCCTGCTGGCCCCTTCACTTTGGGCCATTGAGACTCCTTCAGACTTCTGACCTCCAGAACTGTAATGGAATAAGTGTGTGTTATTTAAGACACTAAGTTTATGGCAGATTGATACAACAGCAACAGAAAAAATAGACTGTTTACACAATTTTTATAGTGTTTTCACATCCATTCAGTTCAGTTCAGCCACTCAGTCCTGTTGGACTCTTTGCGACCCCATGAATCGCAGCACGCCAGGTCTCCCTGTCCATCACCAGCTCCCAGAGTTTACTCAAACTCATGTCCATCGAGTAGGTGATGCCATCCAACCATCTCATCCTCTGTCTTCCCCTTCTCCTCCAGCCTTCAGTCTTTCCCAGCATAAGGCTCTCTTCGAATGAATCAGTTCTTTGCATCAGGTGGCCAAGGTATTACCTCATAATATATCCTCACGGTAACTCCGTGAGATAGGCACGGTTGCCATTCTTATTCCCATTTGATAGACAGGAAGAATGAGGCTCCGAGAGTTTTGCCTGAGGCCACACCGCTCTTCCGGGGCCGTGAACACTGGCCCTCGCGGCAGGCTCGCACGTGGCCGTGTCCTCGGCATGCGCCGTCCTTAGAAGCTCACATCGGGAAGCCGCCCGGACCCCAGGGTGTCTGCCGCTTCACCTGCAGTCTCCTGCCCCGGGCTGGTGGGCTTCTGATGCTCGTCCCCTCCCGTCGGAGTCCAGACTCCGCTGAGCCCCGTCCTCTGATCGCCCCCACCGCCTCCTCACCACGGTCAGGACCTTTAACGAGGGCTGGAATCCCCGCATGTGGGCGGAAGCCCGCCCGGCCGCCTCGGCCTCTGCCGTCTCCAGTCCGCCCGATCCCGCTTCGCTGGGTCCGCAGAGCCGTGTGCGCTGTCCGAGGCCTTGCTGCTCCGTCCCTGACCCGGTGCCGCGGGGCCTGCCAAGCCTCCCGCTCTCCGGCTGTTCCCCCGGCCTTCCAGATGGAGCGTGGGTTCACAGAGCAGCCTTCCCTCGTCCCCTGCCTCTGTCTCCCGTTCCTCTTGTTGATGAAGTCGCCTTCCCGTGGATTCACCGCCTCCATGCTCTGCGGGAGCTCCTGAGTGTGTTCGTCCCCCCCGCAGAATCCGGCCTCCGGGCCTCAGGCCAGCCCGGCCCCTCTCCTTGTCCCCGCTGCTCGTGTGTGCGGTCTGCTGGCGGTTGGGGGGTCTGGTTACACTTGGGGTGGGTGGAGAGTTTAGGCTCCTCACTGGGCTTTGCTCCCCTGGTGGGCCGAGCCACAGTTATTCCCTCTGATATTTGGCAGCTGTAGGGAGAGTATCTTTTACCATCTTGCTAGGACGCCCCTTTTCCATCCTTTGGCTGGGAGAGCAGTCTTTTATTGTTGTTGATTTTGTCTGTGCCCATTGGCATTTCCGGTCTGTTGGCTATTTTTAGCTCCAAATCTGGGATAAAGGAGACAAAAAGGAAACCAGATCTATTGTTTGTTTTTGAAGGCGCTTCCATACTGTTGTCCATAGTGGCTGTACCAATTTTCATTCCCACCAATAGTGTAACCGAGTTCCCTTTTCTCTATACCCTCTCAGCCCCACCATCGGGCATATATCCAGAGAAAGCCATAATTTAAGAAGATACATCTACCCCAGTATTCCTAGCAGCACTATTTACAATAGCCAAGGCATGAAAACCACCAAAATAACCATTGGCAGACAAATGAATAAAGAAAGTGTGGAATATATATACAGTGGGATATTACTCAGCCATAAAAAAGAATGAAATCATGCCATTTGTAGCATCGTGGATGAACCTAGAGATTCTCATACTAAGTGAAGTAAGTCAGCAGAGGAAGAGAGATATCATATGTTATCATTTATATGTAGAGCCTAGAAAAGTGGTACAAATGAGTTTATTTATGAAAGAAATGGAATCACAGATGTAGAAAACAAACTTAAGCTTATCATGGGGGAAATGGTGGAGGGGAGGAACAAACTGGGAGATCGGAACTGACATACACACATTATGTATGTACAGTGTATAAAATGACCAACAGGTACCTACTGTATAGCACAGGAAACTATATACTCAGTATTTTGTAATAACCTGCAAGGGAAAAGAATCTGTAAAAGAATATGTTATATATATAACATATTATATATATGTTTTATATATAATATGTATATATATGTAACTGAATTACTTTGCTATGCACCTGAAACTAACTCAACATTGTAAATAAATTATACTTCAATTAAAAAAAAAAAAAACACCAAAGTAAAAACAAAAAAAAAAAAGGGAAAAGGAAACGAGAGAACTCACCACCTAGTTCTTCCTTTGGGGCTAAGGTTCATAGTCTGTCTGCCTGTAAGTCTTCTTGGATGTGTTTTAAATACAACGCCCAGGGTTTTTAGTTGTACTTAGTGAGGGGATGAGAGATACACAAGTCCATTTCCCAGAAATGGAAACCCGTGCTGTGTTTTTAAAATGCACACCATCGCGTGTTATAAGGACCAAGAGCCTGCCCTGCTGGCGTCACCCAGCCCTCCATCCCACCGAGACACCACGGCCGGATCTGTACTGTTTTGCCACCACTTAGACCTGTGCTTTTACTTGAAAGGCTTATGCTGCTGTTTCTCAGGTTATTTATTTATTTTTTTATCTATTCACTTTGCATCACAGAAGACAAAAATTTATGTCTTATGCCTGCCCTCTTCCAGTCATAGTTTTATCCTAAGTTGTGGTTAAATCAGTATTACATATTACATATGTATATTATATAAATATGTAAATTTTTAGCACTGAGACATCCTTTTTCATTTCCTTTTTATACAACTTTTTATTTTTTCTTAGGATTTTTTTTTCCCATTTGCTTACCTATAATTGATGCCTCTTTCAGATACTTTGACAGGGTTGTAAACATCCTCTCAGTATGGCCAAACAAATTAAGTCATTTATCAGTTCCACCTTTTATTTATTTATTTTTAAGGCACACCTTCCGGAGCCCTCCATCTTCCTCTTCTAATCTGGGCTGAGCTTTCTGTGTCTCTGCCCAGCTTTACTCCACGGGCTTCTTTTAATCACCGCCCTAGGAATTCTCTTTGCTGCTTTCTTATTCTGCATCTCATAGTCTCTAGGTCTCATATATTCCTTTTCTTAATTTATAACTTCATTTAGGTGATGCACATTCTTTGAGCTCACTTAGAATGGATACCTGGGATGTAAACTTTAAAAAATATTTGTTTACTTAAAATACCTTTATCCCAACTTTAAATTTTATTGGGAATTAGGATAGATTTGTCTGGTTCGAAATCATTTTCTTCCATAGAATGTAAAACACTTTTCTACTCACTTCTGGATTCTAGTGTTCCTGTTGAGATTTCCAGCGTAATTCTAATTGTAATTCCTTTCATGTGGCCTTTCTCCTATGCTCACACACCCAGAGAAGCACTTAGGGTCCTTTTCGTCCTTATTGTTTTGTAACCACAGGCTTCCCATTTGGATCAGTGGTAAAGAATCTGTCTGCCGAGCAGGAGACACGGGTTCGATCCCTGGGCCCAGAAGATCCCCGAGGAAGGAAATGGCAACCCATCCCAGTATTCTTGCCTGGGAAATTCCACGGACAGAGGAGTCTGGCAGGCTCCAGTCCATGGGGTCACAGGAGAGTCGGACATGGCTTAGGGACTACACAACAGCCGCAACCCCTGGATGGGGTAGCTCAGTGTGGGTCTTTTAAAATGCTTTTCCTTGAGTCCTTGGTGGGCCTTTGAATCAGGGATTTCATTTTTCAGTTCTGAAAAAGTTTCTGAACAGTTTTTCTCACTTATTTTTTCCTTTTACCTTCTCTGTATCCTTTTTTCATTGGAACAGTTCTTGGTCTAATCCTCTAGATTTCTTTTTGACTTGGATTGTTTATTCATTTTATTTTTGTTTTTCCTAGGAGATTTCCTCAGCTTTTCTTTTAGCCAATCAATTGAAGGTATATTTCTACTCAAATAGTAGTAGTTTATATGACTATTCTCTTAATTGTTCCTGTTTATAGCTCCCAGTTCTTATTTTATATATGATAATATGTAAAATATTTGTATTTTCCTTGTGCCCTGCTTTGCCTTTGTTTCTTCTAGTCTTAATTTCCCCATCTGCATTGATCACTGTTTTTCCTAGTTGAGACTTTCCAATGCCTTGAAGCATAATAACCTGGAAAGATGGGCAGATTTAGGGGGCCGCCTAACTTGGGGGAGGTGCGCATGCTGCTTGCAGAAGCACTGAGGCAGGGGGCGGCTTGGAGAGCCCTGGAGCTGCTTCGGCTTGCAGGGTTTGGTGGGAAGGAGTGGAGCTTAGCAACACATGAACCTAACATGATGGAGAAGGTCAAGTAATGATGGTTCTTGCATGTTTTGTTAAAATACTTGAGTTTCTTCTATAAGCCTGAGGTCTCGAGGTGTACAATTTAAAATTGCATGCACAGTTTTGTCTGTAGAAGCATCTTGTTCCTAGGAAGGCACCTATCATTTTCATGTTACCCTGAAATGCTACTGCGATCCCCAAAGTAAAAGACCCCTGGGAAACCACTGAGATTGATTTGCACAGCCCATCCAAATAAATGCCCTTTCATCCAAATTCTACCCCTTTTCAAAACATGGCTCAAATCGCACTTCACTCATAAAGTCTTTATCAATTTGATCCTGAAATGGGCTCCTCTTTTGAACTCCTATAGCAGTTATTGTCTGTGTAATTCACTTTTCAGTTTGCTGTATGCTGTCTCATTTTACCTTATCTAGTATGGCTTGGATTTTTTAAATATTTTATTAGACCTGTCAAATATTTTTATTGCAGGCATGAGTAGCTGAAGTTAGCATCCCACAGATGTTGTTTACTAACACTGGCCTTCGAAAGGTAACTTGTTGGGTTCCACATGTATGAAAGGAAGACAGTAGGTGGTTTCCTTACAGGGCTGTTGGGAATTTTCAATGAATAGATGCACATGAAGTGCTTATTAGCATGATACCTGGTACCATGTAGTCTTCTGAGGAAGGGGCCCTATCCTGTTTTCTCCACTATTCCTAATACAGTGTGAGCTCATTTTAGGAGCAGAAGGAAGTACCTCTTTGAGTTGAAGAAGACAGTGAAAACAAATGACAGGTTAAACTTTATATACCCCCATACATACAAGTACCATCTTCTGTCTTTTGATCAAATTTTTTGTGTTTAAAGCCTAGTGATATGGATGGCCCTAGAGTCTGTCGTACAGAGTGAAAGTCAGAAAGAGAAAGACAAATATCAGATGTGAATGCATATATTCGGAATCTAGTAAAAGGCCCAGGTGAACTTATTTGCAGGACAGGAATAGAGGCACAGGCGTTGAGAACGGGCTTGTGGACACAGTGGGGGAAGGGGAGAGTGGGCTGAAATGGGAGTAGCACTGACATATATACACGACCAGCTGCAAGGCAGATAGCTAGTGGCCCGCGGCTCTATAGACGGGGAGCTCAGTGCTCTGCGGTGACCTAGGTGGGTGGGATGAGGGGTGGGAGGCTCAGGAGGGACGGGATGTGTGTACATACAGGCGATTCACTTTGTTGTACATCAGAAACTAACACAGCATCGTAAAGCAATTATACTCCAGCAATAAAAGCATAAATGAATAAAATAAAACCTTCCTGAGCATCAGCTCTAACTGATGTTGAAGCCTCCACGTAGCAGCAGCCATCATCTCTGTTGTCACTGACATTGCTTTCAGCAACCACAGCCTCCCATTGACTGATAAGCTTACTAGCAGGTTTCATGGGTTTTTCTATTTTAATTATAGAAAATCTGTGTTAATTAGTAATAACTGCTCGGCTGTCATGCTTTCGCTTACTCTCTGCACCCATCCCCTCCTGCTGAGCTGTGTTATGTCTCTGCCACGGGGTGTGGTAGCTGTTGATTCCCCTAGACTGTCATTTTTTGCCTAGATCACCAATGATGTGGCTTTCAGGCATTTATAGATAAATCTGAAGATATGTCTCATGAAATCAAATGTCTTTATTCACCAGTATGTGTTTTTTAGTTGTGTCTTAAAGCTCAGTCATGCCACAATCATATCAACTGGTAAAACATATTAATTTTTTAATTCATTTGTGTTCGGGTAGCAGTATTTGTTTTATCTTTGCCTGCTGAGTTAGGGCATCACTGCAGGAATACAGACTTTTACTCCTGTACAGACTTTCCAGAAAGCTTTACCTTCTGTTTTTGTTACAGGTCTTCATCAGTTTCTTGAAGCTTGCCTCATGGATTTTTAATGGTACCCACAATCTGCTTTGTTCTAGGATACTTCTGGGAAACAGAAGTTGTGTCTAAGGTTAAGGCTCCATGCCCCATTGCATTCTTGTGCAGGGTTGTGTTTAAAAAAAAAAAAATCTGGGCTAATATTCCTGCAGTTGTACTTTAATTTAATAGGCATTTACTGAAACGAGTTGGAACATAAACTAAAATCTTGATACTCATTTGATCACTAAATAAATCAGACATTCTTTGGGTTTACAAAGAAGTGTTTAACTTGTGGTGCTCATGTAGAGGAAAGAGGAATAGACAGAACAGAACATAGTTTGGTTTACTTTCAAGGTATAGTTTATCTCTTCCTAAGATAATTTAGCAGCAGTCTGCCTTCATGTTACACTTCGTAGCTTGGGAAGCACCTTCACCAGGAGTTTATTTCCTCTTCTTACAGCAGCACTGTGTTTCTGGTTGTTATTACTGTCTTCAGTTTCTAGAGGAAAAAAATTGAAGATAGGTTAAAGGACTCGTTACTTAATTTACTTAATTAGATACTTAATCAACCAGTCACGGAAGAGCTGAATCTCAGACCTATAGCTGTGACCACAGATTCTTTCCCTCTTTCTGCTGTATCTTATTTCCATCATTAGTTTAAAAAAATTATCCATACAAAAAGAAGTAAACTGACTTCAGTTTATGGGATAGCAAAAAAATCCATTTGAAATCAAAGACCTTAGCAGTATTTCTCTCAATTTTATAAGAAGAATATTTATTTATAGTTTGCTAGGATAAGTTTCTGCATTTTATTCTGTGCACAGGTTATATTTATAGAAAGGGAAATAAAGCTCCTGCTCTGCGTTATGATATAAGGTCACTGTTCCTTTGTTTTCTCTTTATTGGCTATAAATAACACTCTGTTGGAGACTTTATAATAGCATATTGAGTCTTACAGCACTAGTTTCTAATTGAATATAAACTATGTGGTTTTGCTTGTGTCTGCATAAAAATGAAAATGTCTTCCTTCCTGTTTTAATAATTTGTATCAAGTACATTTATATTTTGATGTTTATAAGTTTATAAATAGGAATTTGATGCTATCTTTTTTTTTTTTTTTTTGGTGTATTTTTCTCATTGAGTTCCAAATCTGCATCAAGTACCCACCGTACTTAGTTATCAATCTTTTAAGGGTTGGGAAAGCTTAAATCAAAGCTTTCAAATATGAGACTTGGAAAAATCAAACAATCCCGAGAACGTTAAAATCGCTTTCTCATTGTTTATAAGCAACAATGATTTTGAAGCAGAACGTTTTACTTTGAGCGTATGATTAACCATTAATCCCTTTGCTTGTTTTTCCTGTGGTATTTTTCATGTGCAGGGCCTATAATATGAAAAATGGTACCCCTCCCATGGGCTGGGTTCTGTCAGAGATACTGGATGTCCTGTGCTTGACTAACGAGACACAGTCTCAGACTTGAAAGTGAAAGTAGCTAATACTCTAGATAGCTATAGAGTAACGTGGCTTCCCACGTGGCGCTAGTGGTAAAGAACCCACCTGCCAGTGCAGAAGACGTAAGAGAGGCAGGTTCGATCCCTGGGTCGGGAAGATCCCCTGGAGAAGGGCATGGCAACCCATTCCAGTGTTCTTACCTGGAAAATCCCATGGACAGTAGAGCCTTGCATGGGGTCTCAAAGAGGTGGACACGACTGAAGTGACTTAGCACACACACATAAAATAACAGCTATGTAAAAAGAAATGACAAGGGTAAATGGGAGAGAATAGAAGAAAAGACCTAATTTAAATTGGTGAGACATGCAAGGCCTCCTGGAGGAAGTAGCTTTTAAATAGAATTAGAGGGAGTTTGGAGTAAGGACTTTGATGCCAGTGGTCATGGTGTGTCCCTGGGATGGGGTGGGTGTGTGATTGGAAGGAGGCGGGTGCTCCAGTTGAGAGCGGGGAGGGCAGGGTTGTGTAATAAGCTTGGGAAAGCATGGACTGGAAGGCATTTGGAGGTTACATCCTGTATTCATTTCCTGGGGCTGCTGAAACAAATGATCACAGTCTCGAAGGCTTAACAATGGAAATTTATTCTCTCACAGTGTCGGTGGCCAGAAATCTGAAATAAAGGTGTCTTCGTGTGGAGGTGTAGGGGAGAATGTGTCCCTTGCCTCTTGCAAATTCTGGTGGCTTCTGGCCGTGCTGGGTAGTGGCTGCATCCGGCTCTGTTCCATCTTCACTGCATGTCCGAGCTTCCTGTGCCTCTTACTTCTGAGGATAATGGTGATGATATTTAGGGGCTTCCTAAACAATCCAGGATGCTCTCTTCATTTCAAGATCCTTTACTTAATCACCATCACAAAGACCTTATTATTATTATTTTTGTAAATAAAATGGTGACATTCACATATTACAGGGACTTGATATGATATCGTTTGAGGGCCTACCACACCTATCTGGAGTTTATTTCCACTCTTACCCTTTGACCTTATTAAAATATTTTTCTTTGTCTACATGCCAGCCATGCATGTGTTATGCATGCTTCACCCCTTAACCAGGGATGCTTCTCATCTCATCCCCCTTGCCCGGAATAGTCATGTAGGCATTTGAGCCCATTGAGGTCCCAGGAGAGGCTTTCTCTGGGCTTCTGGGGAAGTGTCTTCTCATTCTCTGAAAAGATTCCTAAAAGCAAGTCTATCCTTTCCTCTGGCTACTGTCTTGTGAAGATGCAAAGCTGAGACTCACAGTCATCGTGCTCTCATCTGAAGGACAAAACAGATAGCTAAAGGAGGGTAAACTCCAGAGAATCACAGGGAATCCAGCCAGAACTGGTCAACCCTGCAGCCTTCACAGTCTCTGGATTTCCATTCATAGAAGTCAGTGCATTTCATTAGCATTTAAAGAGGTTTGAGTTGGGGTTTATGCAGCTGGGGGCCCACAGCATCTCTTGGATGGGCTGTGGCAAGGAATTTGGATTTTATTTGCTATGAAATGGAAGTCTTTGATTTAGATTTCAAAGCCTTACTGAATATCATTGGGGTAACTGATTAGAAGGGACAGGAGGTGGGGTAGAGAAGCTATTTAAGTCATGTTGCAGTCCACGTGACTGGATGGGGGTTTACACTAGGGTGGTAAAGGTAGAAATGAGAATAGTTGTACAGATCTAAAATATATACTGAAGACAAATGTATGTACTGCAGGATTTCTCATTAAAGTTGGTAGACTGGGGACAGATATCTAATGTGGCTTCTACCCTGATTAAAACAATAGTAAAGGACTTTTTTTAAAAAAAGGCATAATCATACGGGGGATATGGGAAACCAGACAATAGCATCTAACTATTAGAAGCTGGAAAGGACTTGAACAATTGGTAAATGCCTTAGCAGATCTGAGAAAACAGAATGGTAAGGACCTTTTGAGAAAGCTATTATCCAAACTAATTTTCACAGTAGACTTGCCAAAGACCTAAAAATTAGCTTTGTTAGTTACCTCTAGAAGAGGAAATGGAGGCCAGGTGCTGGAAGGTGAAATGAGGAGGTTTGGTCAGAAGTGTACTCGGGAAGCATTAGAGCCCAGGATCAAGGACAGCGCCCCCTGCACACCCCCCACCCCCTCCCGCACACCTCCCATGGCAGGGATGGGCCAGTCCCACAGCTGGAGGAAGCCTGGAGATTTACTCTCTGGAAATAGTAGTAGTAGTAGTAGTAGTAGTAGTAATAAGACATCTTACTGGTGAAATTAGAATTGAGGGTACAAGTGCTGCGTTTTTTAAATGGGAATTAAATAAACACACATGTACAGTTGTTGATACCTCCCTAGCTTTCTTATCCCATTTGACTCCAAAACACTCGCAACAAGACCTTTAACTCTCAGACAGCAGATGAGACATTTTTCTGGGAACCCTGGACGTCCTAGAGGAAACACATGGGTGTGCTGAGATCAGTTTCCCTAAAGGAAACAGCACCAGAGCTCTCTGCCCTCAGGCTTGGTGCACTGGCCCTGCCCACAGACCAGAGCTTCTGTCAGCTTTCAGTCCTGGCACTAAGACGCAGGGTTAGCAGGTTTCTGAGGGAAGTGTCTAATACGAAAGTTAGATCCTGAAAATAATGCGGTGAATTCAGAGAGGAGACAGAGAGGCAGGGGAGATCTTCTAGAACATACGGGAAATAAGTAATAGAAAATCAGTGAGCAAAAGAAAACCGGAGCGCTGATTTTTGGAGTTGAACATTTGAATGATGGAGTTCCAGAAAGAGGGAAGAAGAAAATAAGAAGAATTTGTTGAAGATACAATTTAAGAAATTTCCCCAAAGTGAAAAACCTGCATTTCTAGATCATCAGCCTACCAAGTACCCTGTACTTGGAGGAAAATAAACTTAAACTGAGGCTGACACCATGAAATTTCAGAATACTAGTTCAAAGAAATGATATGCTTCCAGAGAGAAGAGGAAAAAAGTTTAAAGTTCACAAGCCAAATACCAGGAATATGCATATTTCAGATTTTTTTCAAAAGGAAAAACAACAGAAGAATTGAAGACAGAGTAATCTTATCAGATATTTTCCAGGAAATTTATTTCCAGCTCAGGATTCAGTACTTGATCAAACTGTCAATCGCGTGTAAGAGTAAATGAAGGTATTTTGAGGCATATTAGGTCTAAAGTTATACCTCCCATGTATGTACTCTTTCTCAAGGCACTGTTAGATGATATTCTCTCACAAAATGAGCTGGTGAACCAAGAATAGAAGGCAGGAAATACAGGAAACTGAAGAACAACACATAGCGGGAGCTACTGATGGTGAGGGAAATTTCAGGATGACTGTACCGCACAGGCCTTAGAGAGCAACCTCATGGACTGAAGTCAGAGATGCTAGCAGAGAGCCTTTAAGAAAGTAGACTGACAGAATACACAGTGTAGGAATATCTTCAGAGTGAATTAAGACAGTTGGAGAAGAATTTGGGGTGGAATTTTATTGTATGTGTAAAAATTAACCAATGAATAAAAACAATTATTAATTTCAGGTAAATGTGCATCAAAAGGAAAAATATACAGTGATCTGTGTGGCTTGGCTATGCATAGTGTTTACATAGTTACTATGATATAAACACAGAGTAAATATCAGTCCAAAATCATGGGTGGAAAGTATATGTATATGAGAGAGACAGAGAAAGAGAGAGAAAGAGAGAGAGGAGGAGGTTGAGAATGAAGATGAATGCAGGGCAAAGACAGATAGTCCCTTTCTTGGAAGGGAAAGCCATTGTTTTTTAAGAAGTATGTTATTTATAATAGTGAAGGTAAATACCAAAAGAATCAACTAGGAGAGTTTCAAATGAGAGTGACGTTAGAGGGTGGCAGAGTCCTACTCTCTTTGGATGTTGTGCAACTATCATAGACAATATATGCTTGACACGCTTTAATAAAAGTAAAAACCAGAAAATGTAAGTGTGTTAGAGGGAGACTCCACTGGGTTTGGTTATGGTCTTGATGTGGGGGGTGAGGGAGAAGTAGACCTCAGACAGTATCCTTGGGTCCTCAAGAAGCCTGTGAACAGAAGTGCCGTTTACAGGCTGACGGACAGACAGACGGGAGGAGGGACAGACTGAGACTGGGGCGGTGGGGGTGGGGTGGGGGTGAGGAAACCAGGCTCCTTTTGGGACGAAGTGGGTTTTACATTGACTGTAGAATGATGTGCTTAGCAAGGAGGTTGGCTTTATCAGCCTGGATCCCACAGGAGAGAACTGACCTGGGCATTGTTAAGTCTTCATCGGGCCATAGAGGTTGTTTCAAGCTGCAGGAAGACAGGTCACAGGCAGAAATGGAGGAGGGCCTAGCAGGCGCCCTGCATGTTCAGTCTGGCAGCGAGGAAGGAGCCCGCAAGGGAGAGAAGTCAGAAGACCGAGAGGTAGGAGAGAAGTTGGCGAGCGTTGTCATGAAGTGCAGAGAAGAAGGTCTTTCACAGAGAGGGGGCCGGTCTTCTTGCTGCAGGGCACTCAGAGCCCTGCGTATGTGACTGAGGCTCTATAGAACATGGTGCTACCTCCATCCGTTTACTGAGGATGCCCTCAATCTTAATGCACCGGTGGCCATGTTATTACTTGCGCACAGACACCTTCATATTTGAGTTCATGCTAGGGAAACATAGTGTAGATAATTCAAAATAATAATTGAAAATTATATATTCTTTTAAAGTATGCTGTCACATTTGGATTTAACTTTGATTGGAACCCGTCGATTGCCCTAACCATGACTGGTCTGTATGGAAAGATGTTACGACATTTGCCAGAAATGTCTTCTTTTTGTTCATAATTTGTCACTTCCCTAGACTTCCATCTTCATTTCTCTCTGTCAAATGCTATTTTCATCCCCCCCACCCCCACCTAGTTCTATGCTTTAATGCTTTAGTTCTACACTTTTATTCAGAATCTCTTCGAAAAAGGAAAAGAACATGGCTTTGAGTTGGCTGTACTTGTTCATTTTCACGTGAAGAGTTCTGATCACTTGCAAACAGAAGGTGTCATGTCCTAATGGAGAAGCTCCTATGACCATTGGGGATGGGATGGTGGTTACTTCAGGTTCCTTGGGAATGTCTGCAAGTCTGAGTATTGAGTAGTAGTCCTGTTAATAGGAATGTGTCCTGGAAAATAACAGCCATTCTTGGGAGATTGCAAAGCGTGAAGACTCTTTCAGCTCAACCTAAGGAAGAGCAGGTTACAATGAAGATGAATGCAGACTGGCCGTGGAACACTGGTCACATGGTGTCTTGTTTTAGGTTATATGTATGTGAATCTCTTGACCTGCTTCTCTAGCTGACTTGTAATTTTGGCTTCCTGTCTTTTATCTTTTCTCTGTGTCATGGCCTTTCAGTTCTCCTGTGCTTAAAACTAAGGGCCAAGTCCAGTCCCTGCCATATTAAAGCCTAATTAAATTAAATAATTCTAATTCTAATATAGTCTTACTGAACAGAATAATTGAATTAATGAGTAAGTAGCTAATGTTCCTTCTATTAAAAGTATATGTGACGATCAGCATGCCAGAATCACCAGATGTACTCAAATAAGCCTCACAAATGAAGATTAATACTTATATGTAGAATGTCCTTTTATGGTGAATCTTGGTAAAGTAGACTGATTTTGTGCCACATGATAATTAAAGATTGTTTTTATAGAGCTGGGCAGATACCGTCTTCCCTTTTCTGTGTTGATAAATGCAAAATCTCAGCACCCCTCCCACCTCATCTTTGAAATCGGATTCTGCATTTTAACAAGATCCCTAGGTAATTCATATACATATTAAAGTTTGAGGTGCCCTGAATTAAAAGGTAAATTTTGATTCTAATTCTTCAGTAATGAAGGCCTGTATTTATTGAATTCTCATTAAGTTCTTTGCAGAGATTGTTTCACTTAATCCTTATAACAACCCAGGAAAGATATTTTTTATTATCCTTATTTTGCAGGTGGAGAAATTGCGCCATAAGGAGTTCTAAAACCTTTTCCATAGACATAGCTGGCCAGACCCTGGATCTGGTCCAGGCAGTCCTGCTCAGCAGGCTGTGTTCTTCAACAAGACAGCCTCTGCATTCCCAGAGCTCTGGTTCGTTACTCCCAGCTCCTAGGCACTCAGCACCCTGTGCTCCCCTGGTGTGGTGTCTGTCATCTAAGCTCAGAGAATCTCTCTCTTCACTGTACCTTAGCTGGAAAGGTGTTTGAGAAGGATGTGCACCTTCTGTCTGCCCTAGAGGACGTTCACCTTGTCTCTGCCCTGGTTACCGGAGGGTTTTGGAGCCGTGTGCATGGGTGGTGTGCCCGCTGTGTGTCCGCCACGAGGAGGCAGACAGGATGGAGCAGGGGCAATGCTATGAACATGGTCTGGATTCTGGCATTTGGAAATCTCTTATGGAATTGTCGGTTAGGGCTGAGGGAAAGATGAGAGGAGAGACTCTAAGACCCTCTGGGCCTATGCTGTGCTTAGTCGCTCAGTTGTGTCCGACTCTTTGTGACCCCATGGACTGTAGCCCACCAGGCTCCTCTGTCCGTGGGGATTCTCCAGGCAAGAATACTGGGGTGAGTTGCCATGCCCCCCTCCAGGGGATCTTCCCAACCCAGGGATCAAACCCAGGTCTCCCGCATTGCAGGTAGATTCTTTATTGTCTGAGCCACCGGGGAAGCCCAGCATATCCTAAAACCATGGAAGTAGATGAATCTTTCATATCCGCCTAAGACATGATTTTACACATAAGGGAAAGAATTTCCATTTCAGAAAAATATCCTAATCTACTCTAATTTTTAAAGAAGTTTCACAGAATTATGAGCAACACATACTTAAAATACACAGTTTGATAAATTTTCATTTATTTGTCTGCAGCTGTTTTCACAGGAGACAAACTTTGTTACACTACAAAATAGGAAAATGGAAGTATATGGAAAGTTTACAGCCTAGTGGTTGAGATCTTGGTCAAATGGTTGAATCTTTCTGTTTCGATAAGGGAAGGAGCCTAGAAGAGAGAAGTCACAGGCTGACTTCAGGCGGAAATGGACAGGGTGCACCTGAGATTGGAATAAAGGAATGTTGGGGCCACATCCCTAGTTTGACAGTTGTAGCTCGTTTATTACCATGTTTGTAAACAAAAGTGTCATTGCATGTAGCTGTGGCTGAACCAGAAGCATGGCCATCCTTGCTCATCCATGCTTTGCATATTAAATAACAGGTTATGAGTTTTGAATGAATATGTATTGAGCATATGTAAAATTGGCTTCCCAAGTGGCTTAGTGATAAAGAATCTGCCTGCCAGTGCAGGAGATGCAGGAGATATGGGTTCAGTCCCTGGGTTGGAAAGATCCCCTGGAGAAGGAAATGGCAACCCACTCCAGTATTCTTGTCTGGAGAATCCCATGAACACAGGAGCTTAGCAGGCTGAAGGCCATGAAGTCATGAAGAATCAGACACAACTGAGCACACACACACATAAATAAAATCAGTTACTGTTTTTCATGAAAGGCCTTCAAATTCATATCAGCCTATTGCTGATTAAATATAGCATATATAATAGTAGACCTCCATCTTAGCTGACTTTTATTTCTCTTTAGGGCATTTACCTGAAACTCAGAAAGAGGAATTGTATTTCTTTGTAAATCTTTTGTTTTCCCCGACTCCTGTGTTGTTGTCTATTGCAGCTTTGCACTTTCAGAGGAAACCATGGTATGAGTTTGTCTGGGAAATAGAAGACTTGAGCTTTCTGTACATTCCAGGGATCACTGTCTGAAAGATGGGGTCTCTCCTCCAAACTATTGCCTAACAATCAGAGGACAGTATAGACTCGTCTAAGATGAGTATAGTTGGATGAATTGGAGTGTAGATGAGCGTATATGTGGTAATATATACTTAGTCTGTGAGATGTATATACCTAAGGGTATAAAAGGGGAAAATGGCAAAATAATTTTAAAAACACACCTCCCTTCTTAATGAACAGCTTATTTTACTTTTCATATGTGTTCCATTTTTTCCCATGAGTCTTAATAAAAACCATGAAAAAATCTGATAAAGCTGATCTCTCAACATAGTTTCAGATGCTAAGGCAAACAGAAAATATAACAATACAGTGAACTCCATTCTTGGATTTATAAATAATTGAAACCAGAGAAGGCTTAGGAAGGTCTCTTCATTTCCTTCACCAGGAGTTTTACCTTGTATTGTAGAAGATATTCTAAAATATGACATTAATTTTTGTCTAAAGTAAGATTTTCTTTTATGTTAGCCATTTTCATGAATATTTTTGTTATTTTATGAGAAGCACTTTTTTTTAAAAAAAGAACACAAAGTTAAGGAAAATACTAGAAAGTAAATGTCGTCAATCTGATCTTTTTTTTCGTTGCTTCAGAGTAAAATCAAATAATAAAATAAGAACACTTAAACACTAATTGAGGGCTTCCCTGGTGGTTCAGAGGGTAAAGAATTTTCCTGCAACGCAGGAGACCCAGGTTTGATCCCTGAGTCAGGAAGATCCCCTGGAGAAGAAAATGGCAACCTGCTCCAGTATTCTTGCCTGGAGAATTCATGCACAGAGGAACCTGGTGGGCTATGGTCCATGGGGGTCACAAAGAGTCGGACATGACTGAGCGACTTTTTACAAACACTAATTACGGTATGTTTAAATAAAGACATACATAGTTACTTATAAATATATTTACCTATGCCTAGTTTCAGCCTTTTGCCAAGAGACGAGTTCCTTAGAAAACAGTACTGAAACTTCCTTTTTTTTTTTTTTTTTTTTTTAGCAAACTAATCTTAAATAAGTTGGGCAGAATTGTAGAGAATTTGAGTGTAGAATTCATCTTCACATAATTGCTACTAACTGACACGAAGTGGACAATAGTCCTTAACCTGTCTTTTTAAAAAAGATACTGGTGCCTGAATCTCATGATGGACCCATTGAAATGGAATTTGGGGGCACCTGATATCTTTACAAGTTTCACATTGATTCTGATACTCAGTATCATGGAGAACCACTGAGCTAGAGAGGTGTTCTATTTAAAAAATGAAATGTACATGCATGCGTATAAGCAAACACACATACATACCATTTAGTAACTGATCAGATACATTTTTTAGATGCTTTGGTGTAAGTCTTGGAAATTTTCAGGTGCTGAAATGAACACTTGATCTCTCAGTGTTGTGTTTGTGTGTTGGCTAGTTAAAGCACCCACTGTTAGCCATCTCTTGTGGTCTGTTTTTGGCAGCTATTAGGTTGACATAACCTGACCTAGCAACCAGGAAATATTTTCTGTTCATGGGCAAATGCTATTTAAAAATAGATGAATGTATCTCCTTAATGCATTTCAAGTCTACGAACATGAGACTTCATTCTCCATGAATTAATTAAATACAAAGGAAATTAATACTGAAGAAATATTGTACATTCTTAGGTGTAGGAGTGTCAGTTAAAGCTGGCAGAATCATTTCAGTTAAAGCTATTCTATCATAGAAGTTATTAAGAAGTTCTTTTAAAACTTGTAGTCTGGTAAGTAACAGCAAATGACTGGATGCTGAGCATTGTTAAATGTAAATGTCACATTGAATTGACTTGCCGGAGGTTGTTTTTTCAGAGTACCATATTTACATGCATTATTTCTCCCTTTATACCCCATGATAAATAGAAGAGGAAATATAACCAACCATCTGGGTCCTGTTCAGTTGCCATCCTAGGAAACTCTCATAAATCCTACTTCTTCCTTTCACTTTCTAGTGAGCTAATTATCCAGAATTTCCAAGAAATCAGTGGCAAGGCATATTGCTGACTCAGGATTGAGGCTTGTTAGAAAGTGTCCATACTTTTTCCTCCTATCCCAGTTACCTATATGAATAATATACTCTCCCTACAATTTGGGGCTTCCCTTGTGACTCAGCTGGTAAAGAATCTGCCTGCGATGCAGGAGACCTGGGTTCGATCCCTGGATTGGGAAGATCCTCTGGAGAAGGGAAAGGCTACCCACTCCAGTATTCTGGCCTAGAGAATCCATGGACTGTATAGTCCATGGGGGTCACGAAGTGTCAGACACGACTCAGTGACTTTCACATACCCCACAATTTATCCATCAGATAAATATTTGGATAAAGCTACTATAGAATATAGGAAATCACTCGGGATTTGGAGTGGGAAGTGAGAGGGTTTTTCACTTACCAGCAAGTCATGTAACCTCTGTGTATTTGCATTTTATCATTTGAAAATGGATTAGGGAAGGATAAAATGGTGTTTGTAGGAGGCACTTTGTAAATTTTTGAAGGCTTATGCAAATTCTATTATTTTATTATTAATGCAGCTCTCTCTAGAGAGAGATGTCACATAAAAGCCAATTCAAAATTAAAAATTCTGGTGAAGATTTGTCTCAAAGCAAATCAGAACTGTGGACCACAGCTTGTTGGTAATAGGTCTGAGTCTCTGTCCAGTTCAATTCAATTGCTCAGTTGCCTCTGACTCTTTGTGACCCCGTGGACTGCAGCACGCCAGGCCTCCCTGTCCATTGCCAACTCCCAGAATTTGCTCAAATTCATGTCCATTGAGTTGGTGATGCCATCCAACCATCTCATACTCTGTCATCCCCTTCTCCTCATGCCTTCAGTCTTTCCCAGCATCAGGGTCTTTTCAGATGAGTCAGTTCTTCCCATCAGGTGGCCAAAGTATTGGAGTTTCAGCTTCAGCATCAGTCCTTCCAATGAATATTCAGGACTGATCTCCTTTAGGATGGACTGGTTGGATCTCCTTGTAGTCCAAGGGACTCTCAAGAGTCTTCTCCAACACGGTTCAGAAGCATCAATTCTTTGGCACTCAGTTCTCTTTATAGTCCAACTCTCACGTCCATACATGACCACTGGAAAAACTATAGGTTTGACTAGACAGACCTTTGTTGGCAAAGTAATGTCTCTGCTTTTTAATATAATGTCTAGATTGGTCACAACTTTTCTTCCAAGGAGCAGTAGTCTTTTAATTTCATGGCTGCAATTGCCATTGCAGTGATTTTGAAGCCCCCCAAAATAAAGTCTGTCACTGTTTCCACTGTTTCCCCATCTATTTGCCATGAAGTGATGGGACCACACGCCATGGTTGTAGTTTTCTGAATGTTGAGCTTTAAGCCTACTTTTTCACTCTCCTCTTTCACTTTCATTAAGAGGCTCTTTAGTTCTTCTTCCCTTTCTGCCATAACGGTGGTGTTATCTCCATATCTGAGGTTGTTGATATTTCTCCTGGCAGTCTTGATTCTAGCTTGTGCTTCATCCAGCCCAGTGTTTCTCATGATGTACTCTGCATATAAGTTAAAGAAACAGGGTGACAATATATAGCCTTGATGTACTCCTTTTCCTATTTGGAACCAGTCTGTTGTTCCACGTCCAGTTCTAAGTTGCTTCCTGAACTGCATACAGGCTTCTCAAGAGGCAGGTCTGGTGGTCTGGTATTCCCATCTCTTTAAGAATTTCCCACAGTTTGTTGTGGTCCACACAATCAAAGGCTTTGGCTTAGTCAATAAAGCAGAAGTAGATATTTTTCTGGAACTGTCTTGCTTTTTCTTTCGATGATCCAGCGGATGTTGGCAATTTGTTCTCTGGTTCCTCTGCCTTTTCTAAAACCAGCTTGAACATTTGGAATTTCACGGTTCACATACTGTTGAAGCCTGGCTTGGAGAATTTTTAGCATTACGTTTCTAGCTTGTGAGATGAGTGCAGTTGTGCGGTAGATTGAGCGTTCTTTGTCCAGAGGAGTCATAAGGGCTTCCCTGCAGCTCGAGCAGTTAAGAATCCACCTTCAGTGAAGATCAAGATTCGATCCCTGGGTGGGGAAGATCTCCTGGAGAAGGGAAAGGCCACCCACTCCAGTATTCTTGCCTTGAGACTCTCACGGACAGAGAAGACTTGTGGGCTACAGTCCATGGGGTCACAAAGAGTCAGATATGACTGAGTGACTAACATGTAACGCATAACACAGAGATATCATGGTTTAATAAACTGGGGAATGAGGGAACGTCTAGCAAATGGAGTAAGAGGTCATGGAGGAAAAAACAGCAGGACACAGAATAGAAACTCACTTCTCATGTTTCAGTGTTCTTCCCTCCATTCTACTCAGACTCTTCACATGATTCTTTAAAGAGAGGTAAAAGGGACAAGCAAAAGCAAGACGTGTAGGAGACGGTGTATGCATGTATCACTGGACATTGGCTAGTTTACTTTTGTGAGACTATGGGAGAAATTACTAGTTTTGTACTTTCGGAAGCAGGGGAGGTGAGTAGAATTTTCAGGTTAATTTTCTTTATAAGAAAAGCCTTTGACCCTAGGATAAGAATTGCATAGCAAATATAGCTTGGAGGAAATGGATTAGGAAAAAGTGGAGAAATAAGAAGCCAGATAGAAAGCAAGCAGTTGTCCTTCTTCCTCTAGTTGATGTAAGTTGCCATCAGTTTTGTTGGTTTTGTCCCAGATCCCCAGTTCTCACTGGACCTCAGAATTGCCCTCATAGTTCTCATCAGATTTGCATTTTTTGAAGCTCAGTATCTGTGGCATTTTTAGTTTTATTTAGTTTTGAATGAGAGGCGCGAAAACATTTGGTGCACAACCAGTGTTTCATTCTGTTTCTGCCTTTGGCATCTCTTGTTTAACAAACTGAAATGTCTCTTTAAGCATTCACTGTTTCTGTTTCAGAGCATAAAAAAGCAAAAAAGTATAGCTTGGGAATTATTTGGTTAAACTTTTTCCTTAATTTTTTAAGTTGAAACAGTTTGGGAAAGTTCACTAAAGGGAGAAATAGTGAAGAGCTTTTTATGAGGAATATATAAGTCATTAACCAAATTTTGAATAACTGTCACAATGACAGCTAATATTGTATTTGTGCCTGATTGCTTAATTATCAGCAAACCCTCACTAAAAGAAAATTGTAATAATGGTAATGTTGATTGCAGAATATCCATAATAATATATATTGAATAAATTATCAGCATCTTTCTTTAGAGGCTATACTAGTGAATCAGCTATATCAATTAATGTGTAACATTGCTCTAAAGTAGAGCTGTTGGATAATCATTTTCAAACCTGTTTTAAAATAAGAAATAGTATAGAGATGCCCAGTATTACTCCTTCTATACATCATTTTACTGGAGGTACTAGGTGATATTTCATTACCTAGGAAAGGAAATACATATTAAGGATTGGAAAAGAGATAAAAAAAAAAACTGTCCATATTTGTAGTTAGTATGATTAATTGATGCAGTAAATCCAAGAAAATGTACAGATTAGAAACATAAGAATTTAACAAGGTTCTTAGATGTAAAGTCAGAATTTAAGAAGAGTCTTAGCTATAAAGTCATTATTCAAATTCAAAGCTTCTCATACCAGTAATGACAGATTAACAAATCGGGTAGATAAGAAAGTCCACTTACACTGGCAACATAAAACATACATGAAGAAACCCAGAAGATTTATGTAAGATCTCTATGGGAAAAAAATAAAAGGATGTAAAATAATTAAATGGACAGCTGTATCAATAGCTTACTTGGTATGGTAAGGATTTCAGTTCTCTCCAGTTGATCTGTAAATATATATATTTGGTGAAATTTTACATTCTGTGAACTAGTTTCATCAAGTTATAAATGATTCCAGTTAAAATTTGGGGAGTCACTTCTTAATTCTGGTAATGGAGGCTTTCTGGAAAAAACCAAATCTAAATTTGATGAAAAAAAGAAAACTACTCACTGATACTTTGAAAAGAATCAGTGAAGCTCAAATAGAATAAATACAGATACACACACACAGAAACACAATATAGCCAAACTATTGGTAGCAAAGAGAAACATATTAAAAGCAGCAAGAGATGACACAATGACATGATGAACATCTGGTTTTTCATCAAAAGCAAGAGGCAAGAAGGCAATGGGAGGCTTCCCTGGTGGCCTAGTGATTAAGACTCTTGACTGCCAGTGCAGGGTACATGGGTTTGATCCCTGGTCCAAGAAGATCCCACGTGGTATGGAGAAACATAGGCCACACACCACAACTACTGAGCCAGACACTAAAGCCCACAATCTGTGACTGCTGAGTGCATGTGACGTAACTACCGAAGCCCACACATCTAGGCCTGTGGGATCATCCCAGACCAGGGGTCAAATCCATGTCACGTCCAACTCTTTGCAACCCTGTGGACTGTAGCCTGCCAGGCTCCTCTGTCCATGGAATTTTCCAGGCAAGGATACTGGAAGTAGTTGCCATTTCCTACTCCAGGGGATCCTGACCTGGGGATTGAATCTGCATCTCCTGCATTGGCAGGCAGACTGTTTATCTCTGAGCCACCTGGGAAGCTCCATTTGCAGATGGCATGATACTATACATAGAAGAACTAAAGATGCTGCCAGAATACTACTTGAGCTCATCAATGAATTTGGTAAAGTTATAAAGTTATAAAATTAATACACAGAAATCTACTGTAAATCCATACACTAACAATGAAAGATCAAAAAGAGAGATTCAGGAGACAGTTCTGTTTATCATTACACCAAAAAGAATAAAATACCTGAGAGTAAATCTACCTGAGGAGATAAAAGACCTGTACTAAGAAAACTATAAGATGCTAATGAAAGAAATCTAAGAAGATGGAAACAGATGGAAAGACATACCATGTTCTTGGATTGGAAGAATCAATATTGTCAAAATGACTGTACTGCCAAAGGCAATCTACAGATTCAGTGTAATCCCTAACAAATTACCAATGGCATTTTTCATAGAAATAGACCAAAAATAATATTAAAATTTGTGTGGAGTCACAAAAGAACCCCAAATAGCTAAAGCAATCTTGAGAAAGAAAAATGAAGCTAGCGGAATCAGGCTTCCTGACTTCAGAATATACTATAAAGCTACAGTTATCAAAACAGTATGGTACTGGCACAAACATAGAAATACAGATCAATAGAACAGTATTGATAACCCAGAAATAAACCCAGTCACCTATGGTGAATTACTTTATGACAAAGGAGGTAAGACTACACATGTTGTAAAGAGAGTCTCTTCAGCAGATGGTGCTAGGAAAAAAGGACAGCTAAAAAAAAATTAGATCACCCTGTAACACCATGAACAAAAACAAGCTCACAGTGGGTTAAAGATTTAAATATGAGACTGAACACTATAAAACTCTGAGAGGTAAACATAGGCAGAACATTCTGTGACATAAATTGCCACAGTATTGTTTGTATCTGTCTCCTGAATAATGGAAATAAAGCAAAAATAATCAAATGGGACCTACTTAAATGCAAAAGCTTTTGCACTGCAAATGAAAACAATAAACAAAATGAAAAGACACCCCATAGATTGGGAGAAAATATTTAACTATGATGTGACTGACAAGAAATTAGTTTCCAAAATTTATGAACATCTCATGCGGCTCAATATTCAAAAAACAAAGAACCCAATTAAAAAATGGGCTGAAGACCTAAGTAGACATTTCTCCAAAGAATACATGCAGGTGGCCACAAGGTACATGAGAAGATGCCCAGCATTGCTAATTATTAGAGAAATGCAGCTCAAAATTACAATGAGGTATTACTTCACACATGAAAAAATCTATAAACGATAAATACCAGTGAGGATGTGGGAAAAAGGGAACCCGCCTACACTGTTGGGCTTCTCAGGTGGTGCTAGTGGTAAGGAATCTGCCTGCCAGCGCAGGAGATACAAGAGACGCAGGTTCTATCCCTTAGTTGGGAAAATCCCCTGGAGTAGGAAATGGCACCCCATTCCAGTGTTCTTGCATGGAAAATTCCCTGGGCAGAGGAGGCTGGTGGGCTACAGTCCATGGGGTCTCAGAGTCAAACACAGCTGAGCGAGTGAGTACAAGGTCCTGTGCTGCTGGCAGGAATGTAAACTCCTTGGTACAGCCCAGTGGAGCTATCATGTTGTTGGTAGTCAGTCACTAAGTTATGTCTGACTCTTTTGCAGCATGTCAGGCCTCGCTGTCCTTCACTGTCTCCCCAAGTTTGCTCAGAGTCATGTCCATTGAGTCAGTGATGCTGTCTAATCACCTTATCCTCCACCCACCTTCTCCTTTTGCCTTCAGTCTTTCCCAGCATCAGAGTCTTTTCCAGTGAATCGGCTGTTCGCATCAGGTGGCCAAAGTATTGGAGCTTCAGCAACAGCCCTTCCAGTTAACAGTCAAGGTTGATTTCCTTTAGGATTGACTGGTTTGATCTCTTTACGGTCCAAGGGACTTCTCCAGAAGGTATTTTAATCTTAAATGAGAAAGATAAAAAAAGGTCTTACATTGGTAAGGCAAAGAGTAAGTAATGAAGAATAATAAGACCTGGTCACAAGTAAGAATTCCTTCCCTCAGTCATTCCTTCACCCTTTTGATTAAAGTGAACCTGGGTGCCTTGAATATGCAAGAAATGGTATTCTGTGAATTATCATCATTCCTGCTATATGTTTTTCACTTTCAAGGTGAATCATTAAAATTTCATGAGCTTTCAAATCTCCTAGTTTAGATAGCACCATGTTTATTTTCAGTGAGATATTGCTATATAAAGTGGATAACTGAAGTATCTTCTCAGTTTAGAAAAACTTTGTTGAGGGAACATTATTGCTCAGGGGCTAAGCAAATGATAGGAAGTGAATTTTCAATTCTAATTTTTAAATTCCACTTAAATAATAATTAGAACTGTGCCTTCTGATGAGTAATTCTTATTTTTATAAAAGGCAGGGAAAAAACGCCAGTCTGTATAAGCTATTATTCAGTATTAGTAAGTTAGACAAAAGAATAAATATTTGGAATTATATTTCAGACACTTGCAGTTTGGAAACAGGATTATTGCTTCAAGAAATGAAGATATCTAAAAGGATGAGTGCAGATAGGGAAAATTTTATACAGTTTTTAAACATATTCAGGTCTCTTTCACAAGGTAATGTAAGCTATTTTCTATCTCCCCCAAGAACAGGGCAAGAAAAAATGATTTTATTCTGCAGCATAAGGGACTTAGGAAGATTGTTTTCTGACAGCAAAATTTGTTAAGCATTAGAACAGATTACCAGAGGAGGTTGTAAAATCACTCCCTCCTGAGACTCCTAAAAATAGGATAATTTCTCCTTTTCCTGGTATGTTAGGAATGCTTCTTCCTAAGAGAAGAGGGATGAATAACCTGACTTCTAACTGTCCCTTTCATCTGGCCTGTTTCAGCTTGCTGTGTGTAAGAAAATGTGATCGGAAACCTCATTAGTGTCTTGGCCAAAAAAAAAAAAGGAATAAAGGAATGATTTTAGAAAGCTTATACATGAAGTACATATAAGTCATGCTGTTAATTTCCATGGAGTCCTATTTTTGCATATTTATTGCTTTGGGCTTTAAGGAAGAGAAATAAGGTTCAATTTTATCTGTACGCTTTGGTTGTCTTTTCCTCGAAGAAGTGCAGTATCTCCTCTGAGAGGCTGAAGTGTAGAGTTCACCATTCTACACTTATTAGTGTTTTAAAGCACCCAGAAATGCCCTCCATAGATCCTTCAATTACAGATTAACAGGGTCAGTAATGATGGTGGGGATAAAAATTGAGAGAATCTATAATATGTGATAAGTACCTTCATGGCATTTCATGTATAATACACATATGGGGTGCTATTAACTCTACCAAAATTCAAGGGAACCATAGAATACAGGGAAGGCTTCACCTTAAGAGTTAAAATTTGTTCTGGGTATTGGAGTATTAATATGTACTCAAGTCAAAGATTTACCAAGTCTGTGGCAACGCAGAAAATGTGGAAGAGCGTCCAGCCTTGGGATTGTAGTAAGAAGTACAAATACAAGGGTGGTTTGTGGTCATAGTCATGGTGTAATTTGAGTTAGCATTTTAAAGGGATTTGTTTGTTTAATACACAGGTCGGTGTATTAAGTCACTCAGTGGTGTTCAACTCTTTGCAAACCTATCGACTGTAGCCCACCAGGCTCCTCTGTCCATGGAATTATCCAGGCAAGAAGACTGGAGTGGGTTGCCATGCCTTCCCCCAGGGGATCTTCCCAACGCAGGGACTGAACCCAGGTCTCCTGCACTACAGGAGGATTCTTGACCATTTGAGCCACTAGGGAAGCCCAGTACAGGTCAGTGGTTATAAAACTGTGCTATTGGGTCAGATCCAGTCTGTCATCTTGTTTTATTGAAACACGTCAGCACATTTGTTTATATATTACCTATGGTTGCTTTCATATTATCATGGCAGAATTGGATGGTTGCAAAAGAAAGCTGCAAAAACCTATTAGGTTTTGCCTACAAAACCTAATAAATTTATCTGACCTTTTACAGTAAAGGTTTGCCCATCTCTTTCATAGATGATAGTTTTATTTTCATTTTCCTGGGACATGGCTTGATCAGATTTAAGACTCACTTTGGCAACATTAAGAGACTAGTACTTCTTGTATCCTGCTGCTTCTAAGTCACTTCAGTCGTGTCTGACTCTGTGTGAACCCATAGACAGCAGCCCACCGGGCTCCCCCGTCCCTGGGATTCTCCAGGCAAGAACACTGGGGTGGGTTGCCATCGCCTTCTCCATCTTATATCCTAGCTCTTTGCAAATTGATGTACTGCTTCATAGAGGGATTTTGAAGAATGAATGAGTGAATGAATGAGTATATTCATTACAGGATATCAGAATAAAAAGTAAATTCAGATTTCAGATGAGAATTAATAAAAGTCTGAAGTAACGATAGTGGACAAGAAGGGTGGTAAAGAGAGGGTCTAAATTAAAGTCATTTGCAAAATAGAATTAACTGGACTTGACTTGGTTATTTTAGTAAATCCATCATTTGTTTTTACCAGTAGCTCCTATTTTTTAAGCATTTGGTTATCAAAAAATTTAAATGTATGAGAAAGTAAGGATAGACAGCCATTTAATGAACCCCTGATCTCAAAATAATCAACATTTACCAATCATATTCTATCTTCACTCCTAAAAATATTACTACTATTGCTGAAGTATTCTAGAGGAAAATCGAGCTAAGTGTGTTCAGTAATCTGTTGTATCCGGTATTGCTAAGTCTAATAATACTCTCATTGCAGGTAAGGGTACACAAGTGCTCTTACAGTCTCACCTCTTTAACTTAAAAAGTGACTGAAGCAGTGCCTGTTGTTGATTAGTGCAATGGATCTCACCCTGGGAAGGTTTTCCACAGTGCACATGCCTGGGCCCATCCTAGACATTTTGATTTTGTGGTTCTGTGAAGAGCCTGTTGTCATGCACTTTGAAAATGCCCAGGTGTGTTGTAGAAGAGCACCAAAGGCTATGAAGAACCAGCTTAGTTAAATATCACCACTCCATGAAACATCTTATCTTCATGGCTTTCACTCGCAAAATGTAACCACTGCTTTTTTGACCATTTCCTTATTTGGGACCTAAGTCACTTCCAAGGCTGTGAACATTAAGATATTAAAACTAACTGTAGACATTTTGTAACTTCAGAAAGTTTCAAAACAATGTAGTGAACATCTTCTACACGGAATGAACATATGTCTCCAAGTGCCTGAGCTCTTTCTGTTGTTCTGGAGTAATTGCTAATAGTACTCTGTGTCTCTCTTAAAAGCATCCCAGTTTGAATAATTCTGAATATCTTTGAGTATGAAGCACAAATGTTCACTAATATGAGAAGTATTCAACCTCCTTTTAGGTCATGGAAAATAATTTGAATTTTTAGCTAAAAATACAAGGGAAAGTCACTGAAGCAGAAGAATACTGTGGTTTGATTTATGTCTTTGAAAGATCAGTGGTCAGCATGTGGAGAGTTAATTGAAAGGCAGCAAGAGTGTCCCAGCTTCCAGATGACAGTTCCAAATGGGGATGCCATTCAGGTGACAAATGTGAAATCACATGGTACAGATGTGAAATTTATAAGAGCAGTGTGGATTAGAGATCAGTGCAAGAATGGCTAACATCAAGAAATATAGAAATGATTGAGATCAACTGAAGAGAAATTTTTTAAAAATTTTTAAAAAGCAAGAGAACCAGGGGGCTTGACTCTGGTAATTCTAGCACCTTAATGTTTATAAGAGGGGAAAAGAGGACTGGCAAGGAATGAAAACTTTCAAAAGGGAATTTCATCTCTGTTAGATGATGTTGGTTTTTCCAGTGGTCATGTATGGACGTGAGAGTTGGACTATAAAGAAAGCTGAACACCGAAGAATTGATGCTTTTGAACTGGGATGCTGGAGAAGACTCTTGAGAGTCCCTTGGACTGCAAGGAGATCCAACCAGTCCATCCTAAAGGAAATCAGTCCTGAATATTCATTGGAAAGACTGATGCTGAAGCTGAAACTCCAATATTTGGCCACCTGATGTGAAGAACTGACTCATTTGAAAAGACCCTGATGCTGGGAAAGATTGAAGACAAGAGGAGAAGGGGACGGCAGAGAATGAGATGGTTGGATGGCATCACTGACTCAATGGACATGAGTTTGGGTAAACTCTGGGAGTTGGTGATGGACAGGGAGGCCTGGCGTGCTGTGATTCATGGGGTCGCAAAGAGTCAGACACAACTGAGCAACTGAACTGAACTGAACTGAGATGATGTTGTGAGACTATCACTGGTTGAAGTCTCTGGGAAACAAATTCTAGAAAGTGTCATCTGCAGGGTGTTCATGCACGAGGTCTTTGGAGTCAGAATCTGTGGAAGATACTATCAGTTCAGTTCAGTTCAATCCCTCAGTCATGTCCGACTCTTTGCGACCCCATGAATCGCAGCATGCCAGGCCTCCCTGTCCATCACCAACTCCCAGAGTCTACTCAAACGCATGTTCATCGAGTTGGTGATGCCACCCAACCATCTCATCCTCTGTCGTCCTCTTCTCCTCCTGCCCCCAATCCCTCCCAGCATCAGGGTCTTTTCCAATGAGTCAGCACTTCACATGAGGTGGCCAGAGTACTGGAGATTCAGCTTCAGCATCAGTCCTTCCAAGGAACACCCAGGACTGATCTTTACGATAGACTGGTTGGATCTCCTTGCAGTCCAAGGGACTCTCGAGTCTTCTCCAACACCACAGTTCAAAAGCATCAATTCTTCGGCGCTTCAGCTTTCTTCCCAGTCCAGCTCTCACATCCATACATGACCACTGGAAAAACCATAGCCTTAACCAGATGAACCTTTGTTGGCAGAGTAATGTCTCTGCTTTTTAATATACTATCTAGGTTGGTCATAACTTTCCTTCCAAGGAGTAAGCGTCTTTCATTTTCATGGCTGAAATCACCATCTGTAGTGATTTTAGAGCCCCCAAAAATAAAGTCTGACACTGTTTCCACTGTCTCCCCATCTATTTGCCATAAAGTGATGGGACCAGATGCCATGATCTTAGTTTTGTGAATGTTAAGCTTTAAGCCAACTTTTTCACTCTCTTTCACTTTCATCAAGAGGCTTTTTAGTTCCTCTTCACTTTCTGCCATAAGGGTGGTGTCATCTGCATATCTGAGGTTATTGATATTTCTCCCAGCAATCTTGATTCCAGTTTGTGCTTCTTCCAGCCCAGCATTTCTCCTGATGTACTCTGCATTTAAGTCAAGTAAGCAGGGTGACAGTATACAGCCTTGACGTACTCCTTTTCCTATTTGGAACCAGTCTGTTGTTCCATGTCCAGTTCTAACTGTTGCTTCCTGACCTGCATACAGATTTCTCAAGAGGCAGGTGAGGTGGTCTGGTATTCCCATCTCTTGAAGAATTTTCCACAGTTTATTGTGATCCACACAGTCAAAGGCTTTGTCATAGTCAATAAAGCAGAAATAGATGTTTTTCTGGAAATCTCTTGCTTTTTTGATGATCCAGCGAATGTTGGCAATTTGATCTCTGGTTCCTCTGCCTTTTCTAAAACCAGCTTGAACATCTGGAAGTTCACAGTTCGTGTATTGCTGAAGCCTGGCTTGGAGAATTTTGAGCATTACTTTACTATCGTGTGAGATGAGTGCAATGGTGCAGTAGTTTGAGGATTCTTTGGGATTGCCTTTCTTAGGGATTGGAATGAACACTGACCTTTTCCAGTCCTGTGGCCACTGCTGAGTTTTCCAAATTTTCTGGCATATTGAGTGCAGAACTTTCACAGCATCATCTTTCAGGATTTGAAATAGCCCAACTGGAATTCCATCACCTCCACTAGCTTTGTTCGTAGTGATGCTTTCCAAGGCCCACTTGACTTCACATTCTAGGATGTCTGGCTCTAGGTGAGTGATCACACCATTGTGATTATGTGGGTCATGAAGCAGAAGAGAGTATAGCAAGGAGGATTAGTGAGAGAAATGGAGTCGCTGTGTGGGCCCAGCAGGAACCTTGGCTGACCTCACAGTGGAGCCTGGAGTTAGGAGGGTCCTTCAGAGTTCTCCTAGGCTGGGCCAAAGGCCAGGTTCCTGTACTTCCACTGGACTGTGGGCCACCCTAAGAAGGGGTGACACTTTGCATAACGTGGCTCCCTGCAGCCGAGGCAGCGTCTGAAGGGGCCAGCAGTTGAAGGCTGTCTGCCAAGAGCATTTCTAACAGCTGGGGCAACAACTGTTTCATTGGACAGGGATCTGGGTGGCCCACCTTAGTGTCTACTACAGAAGACAGTCTAGATGAGGACCAATTAGTGACCTTTGTTTATTTATTTGGGACTTCCCATGTGGCTCAGGAGGTAAAGATCTGCCTGCCAATGCAAGAGACGCAGGTTCAATCCCTGGGTTGGAAAGATCCCCTGGAGAAGGGAATGGCTTCCCACTCCAGTATTCTTGCCTGGAAATTTCCATGGACAGAGGAGCCTGGTGGGCTACAGTCCATGAGGTTGCACAGTAGGACACAACTGAGCATGCATGAGTGTGTATTTACTTACTGAGTGTATTTATTGAACATGTGCAGTGTGCCAAGCAGTGACCTAAGTGCTGGTGGATAAATATGCAAAATAGTTTTACACATTGTAAGAAGTTATAGTGAAATAAAAGAACAGAATTAAGTATTGAAGACTACAGTTTGAGATTTACTTATTTAAGGAGGCCCTTGTGATCTTTACAGTGGTAATTTAATGGCGTGGTTTGGGTAGAAACAGACCGAATAGTTTGAGCAATTAATGGGATAGTTTTATTTTCAAACAGATAAGTTGTGATTTGTTTCTATTTGAAAGATAACATGTCAACTTTTGTTATTCAAAGCACACTGATTAATAATGACTTATAGTTTAAGGTTGTCTTAAATTCAGTTTTTAGAATTCTTTCACTTCTATTCAATTAGTTGATCCTCCTCCCTGTAAGACTGACAGGAAAAGCATCATTCTGTCTATTTTATAAGTAAGGATACTGGAGTTCACAGAGGGTGGAGGATATTCTGAGAGTCATTGTATGGGGGAGGTGGAGTTAGGCTGAGAATGCCATCTTTTGAGGTACTGTCTCTCAGTCTTTCCATTAAATCAGGCTGACCTACTAATCAGCACAGCTTAAATATCTTATCAAATTTAGATCATCATGTTGCATGTAGAGTTACCAAGTGAAATACAGTCTTTGGGACATGCTTATACTAAAAATTTATTCCTTGTTTACCTGAAGTTCAAAGTAACTGGATTTCCTATATTAATTTGCTAACTCTGGCAGTTCTGTTTGTATGACACCAGATGTATGTATGATATATGTATGAGATTTGCTGCCTTTGTAGTCTGTGCTGAAAAAAAAAGAAGAAGGGAGGGAGCGAGGGAGGAAGGAAGGAAGGAAAGGATTTCCCCGTAGCACGTGTGTGTGTGTTAGTTGCTCAGTCGTGTCCGATTCTTGCAACCCCTTGGACTGTAGCCCCCCAGGCGCCTCTGTCCATAGAATTCTCCAGTAAGAATACTGGAGTGGGTTGCCATTCCCTTCTCCAGAGGATCTTCCTGACCCAGGGATTGAAGCTAGGTCTCCCACTTTGCTGGCAGATTCTTTACTGTTTGAGTCACCAAGTATGCCCTTTGACTAATTTTTATATTTACACCTTATTTTTTAAAAAATGGTCATTAAGCTCTCAGCTTTAGAGTTTAATGCATAGCATATGCACATGCAGTTGGTGGCATTAAAAATGTAAGACTGCCAAGCAGAAGACCCCTGTTGCTGGGCATGCATCGACATGTATAGGTTCAGTTCGCTCAGTCGTGTCCGACTCTTTGTGACCCCATGGACTGCAGGATAGGTTAGAGTGAGCTAAGTCAGGGCCTGCTGAGCCAGTCCATCTTGTGTATGTTGCCCTCCATCAGACGTGGAATCTCATTAATGTCTGCTGAATATTCCCAGGTGAGAAGAGATGTGACAGGATGGTTTTCGTGCATGTGGAGGTGTACCTGGCCGATGTTCTAGTATTTTGTGGGTTTTTTTGTGCCAATTAGCAAAACTGCAGTTAACTCTTGAGTAGATCTCCAGATCTCCTCTTGCAGGCCACCTGTTGGCTCTGGCAGCCTTGTTCTGAGTTCAGAACAGTAAATGTTCTGGAGAGAAGGGAATAGGAGCAATGTGTCCCAGTTCACCAGGATTGGACCTTGATCTCTAGGCCAGCAGCTGCCAGAGAAGGCATCTTGGAGAGTATGACCATAGAAGTACAGCTGTTTATGAGCTTGACGAGAGATAAAGAAGGCACTTGCCTCGTGCCAGAGAATAAAAGGTAAAGGCAAGTTAGTCAATACCATTTCACAAGCTTTAACATCACTATCGACTGGAGACATATTAACGCCACAGGTATTAGTTTCTACAGAAATCCCCCAGACAATAATGTGTAAACATAGACAATAATGTGTTAATCTAACGCTTATACTGAGTCCCAAGGCTATTATTTTTATAATGTAAAAAGTAATTAAAACTCAGATTTTGCGGGCCTTTTTAGTATTTGACCCCATTAATGGAGGATTACTGCTATTAAAGAGAAAATAAAAGTCATAGACACCCTGAATTTTTAAAAATGAAAGTCAACACATAAATAGGTCACAAAACATAGAAAGAAATGTTAGAAATGAAATATATTTTTTCTAGTACATAAGCATCATAATATATCCTTATTTGACTTTGTTTTTTGTATGTTACAAATGGTTTCCTTTTATATCACAATCCATGATCTGTCTCCAAATTAATGCATTTGAATATATCTTCTTGATTAGATCTCTTGCTGTGAGCAGGAAGAGAGGGGAAAAATCTATTTACTTAAAATCAGAGCTGCTTATATTGAAGTTGATTGCATGATTGGATATTCAAGAGTATTTAATTAAAGCTCAGTTGTACTCTAATTTTCTTCTAACAATTGATTAAAGCTGTGTAAATAGATGTCAGAGACATCATCCCATTGTTTATAGATGCATCTCCAGTATTGGAAAACAAATTTGTTTAAGCATACACATGAATTTGGTAGGTTGGCATGTAGTTAAGGAAATAGTCTCTTTTTTTTTTTTTAAGATCTTGTTTTTTTTTTTTCCTTTATTATTATTAGTTGGAGGCTAATTACTTTTCAGTATTGTAGTGGTTTTTGCCATACATTGACATGAATCAGCCATGGATTTACATGTGTTCCCCATCCTGAACTCCCCTCCCGCCTCCCTCCCCATCCCATCCTTCTGGGTCTTCCCAGTGCACCAGCCCTGAGCACTTGTCTCATGCATCCAACCTGGACTGTCTCTTTAATCGGATATCAGATGGTCTGGGTTGAATGCTATGTTCACCATTTGCTTACTGCATGACCTTGGGAAAGTCAGTTCACTCCTCTGAACTTGAATTCCTTAGTCTTGTAATAGAGGGCAAGTAATCATACCTACTTCATAAGGTTGCCAAGAGGATTGAATGAGTTAATCTACAGAGAATACTCAGAATGCACTGTAGCAGAATAACTCTATAAAGTGTATGTTGATGTATTGTTTATGATAAGCTTTACAGCTTCCATAGATGATGAGGCAATTTCAAAGTATTCTATGGAAGGACATTTAAAGTAAGCCATCCTAGGAGCAAACCCCGGAGAAAGAAATGGCAGCCCCCTCCAGTATTCTTCTCTGGAGAATCCTATGGACAGAGGAGTCTGGTCGGTAATAGTCCATGGGGTTGCAAAGAGTCGGACATGACTGAGCAACTAAACAGCAACAGGAGCAAACCTTTAATAATGTATTTTAGCAGTAGGAAGGTATATATGGTAAAAATGCCTATGTAGTATTTTTAAAATAGTGTTCGTTTATGCAACTAAGGATATGCAACAATCAGCTATTTTTTGCTAATTTTAGACTACACGATAACTATTTAAAGTGTATACTTGATTTCTAAGATCTTTTTGCAGGCAATTAATAAGCTTTTACACTCTATGAAACTGTGTATTTTAGAATCCTGAGAGGTATGTATAGAAATATATCTTATTCCTGTTCAAAAGAGGGTATTGCATAATGGTAACAACCATTTTCTGTGACATTAAAGCTAAAACGTATCACTTATAGCTTTTATTTTCTTCCATTTATGTTTTCCCTGAGTAGTTGTGCTTTAGTTTTCGGTTAATAATGAATGATTCTTGGAAAGCACAACACTGGAATATATAACAGCTGCTGTCAATCTATGTGAAAACTCTTCTTTGAAGAATCCACAAATAAATATTTCTTTTATTCCTTAATTATCAAAAGTTTAAATATGTAGAATACTATGTATTATTTTAATTATATAATGCATACTGATCACTGATTATTAATATGTTAATTTGAGTGAGAAAAAATGGAAGCAGATAGAACTTTTGAAGGAGAAAATAAAAAGAAATACTGAAGAATATGCCTGAGGTTTACACCCTTAAAACTTTCAAATATACAATATAGTATTAATTGTAGCTGCCATACTGTACATTACACCCTATTGTTTATTTATTTTAAAACTGAAAGTTTGTACCTGTTGACTCCTACACCCATTTTGCCCACTTCCCACCCTTCATTCAGCTCTGGCAATCACCAGTATGTTCTCTGTACCTATGAGCTTGGGTTTTATCTTGTTTTACTTTCCGATGCCACATATAGTGAGGTTATATAATATTTGTTTTTTTCTATCTGACTTTCTTCAAACCTAGCACAGTGCCCTCAAGGTTCATGCATGTTGTCGACAGTGGCAAGATTTCCTTCTTTTCGAGTAGCTGAATGATATGCCTGTGTATATGCATGTATGTATGTGTATATCACATTTTCTTTATCCATTCACTTACATTTTTCTATAAATTGGCTATTGTAAGTAATGCTGCAGTGAACATGGAGGTGCATATACCTTTTTGAGTTAGTGCTGTTATTTTCTTTGGATAAATACCCAAAAGTGGGATTGCTGAATCATAGGTATTTTCCATTTCTAGAGGAAACTCCATATTCTTTTTCATAGTGACTGCACCAGTTTGTTTTCTCATCTGCAGTGCATAAAAGTTTCCTTTTCTCCACATTCTCACCAACACTTACCATTTCCTGTTTTTTTTTTTTTTTTCTTTTTTTTAATGAAAGTTATTCTGGCTAAGTGTGAGGTGTTATATCAAAGTGGTTTTGCTTTCCATTTCTGTGATGATTAGTGATATTGAGCATTATTTCATGTAGTATGTTGTTTTTCTGTATGTCTTTTTTGGGAGAATTTCTATTAAGAACTTCTGCCTATATTTCAGTGAAATTTTTTTTTTTTATATATAGAGTTGTATGAGTTTTCAATATATTTTGGATACTAAACTCTATGATTTGCAAATGTTTTCTACTATTCAGTAAATTGCCTCTTCATTTTGTTGATAATTGTCCTTTCATTTTGTTAATGATTTCCTTTTCTGTGCAGAGGCTTTTTAGTTTGATTTAGTCCATTTGTTGCTTTTAGCTTTTCTTGCCTTTGTATTTGATGTCAGATCTAAAAAAGTCATCCTCAAGACCAGTGTCGAGATTATCAATTATGTTTTCTTGTAGGAGTTTCGTGGTTTCAGATCTTACATTTAAATCTTTAATCCATTTCAAGTCAGATTTCATGTGCAGTGTAAGGTAGTGGTCCAGGTTCATTCTCTTCCGTGTACAGTTTCCCAACACAATTTATTGAAGAAACTGCCCTTTCCCCATTGTATAGTCTTAGTTTTTGGTCATAAATTAATTGGCCATGTATGTGTGGGTTTGTTTTTGGACTGTCTGTTCTGTTCCAGTTATCTCTGTGTCTGTATTTAAGCCAATATTATACTCAAAGTTAGTTAATATAACTTTGTAGTAGAGGTTGAAATCAGGGAGTGTGATGCCTCCAGCATTGTTCTTCTTTATGATGATGACTGGCTATTCATGGACTTTCCTGTTCATACAAACTTTAGGATTATTTGTCTATTTCTGTATAAACTGTCATTGTAATTTTGATAAGGATTGAATTGAATCTGTAGACTGTTTTGGGTAATATGAACATTTTGATAGTATAAATTCTTCCAACCCATGAGCAGGGGCTCTCATTCAAATCATTTGTGTTGTCTTCAATTTCTCTTATCAGTGTTTTACAGTTTTTAGTGTTATATTTTTCACTCTCCTTGCTCAAATTTATTCCTAGGTATTTTATTCTTTTTGATATAAGTGTAAATGGAATTGTCTTCTTAATCTCTTTCTGACATTTTGTTATTAGTGTATAAAAACACAACAGATTTTAACACATTATTGACCAGAGATATATTAATAAGTCTTTTATTATCTGAACATTATTGAATGGAGATGTTATAATATTCACTTACATAACAAATCGCTGGTCACAGGTTTCAGCAAAACTCCCCTGGTCAGTAATGTGTTAATATATTGATTTTTTTTAACCTGAGACTTCATCAAATTCATTTATTAGTTTCAACCATGTTTTGGTAGATTCATTAGGGTTTTCTGTATATAATAGCATGTCATCCAAAAATGGTGACAGTTTTACATTGTTTCCAGTTTAGATGTATTTTATTTATTTTCTTTCCTAATTGCTCTGACTAGGATTTCCAGTACTGTGTTGAATAAAAGTGACAAGAGTGGTCATCCTCATCTTGTTTCTTATCTTAGAGGAAAAGCTTTAAACTTTTAACTCATGAGTATAGTGTTAGCTGTGGGCTTGTCAAATGGCCTTTATTATGTTGATGTACATTCTCATATACTATTTTGTAAAGAGTTTTCCTCATAAATGGATGTTGAATTTGTCAAATGCTCTTTTGGGGATTTATTGAGATGATCGTAAGATTTTTAGTCTTCATTTTGACTATATGATTCTTATTCTTCAGTTTGTTAATGTGATGTGTCACATTGATTTGTAGACTTTGAACCATCCTTGCATCCATGGAATAAATTCCACACTTTCATGGTGTATGATCCTTTTAATATACCATTAAATGTATCATCAGTATGTCATTATTGCTAGTATTTTGGGGAGGGATTTTGCATTTGTGTTCCTCAGGAATGTTGGCTTGTAATTTTCCTCTCTGGTAGTTGTCCTTGTCTGGTTTTGGTAGGAGAGCAGTATTAGCCTCATAAAATGAGTTTGGGAGTGTTCCCTTTACTAATATTTTTAGAAGAGTTTGAAAATGATTCATATTAGTTCTTTGAATGTTTGGTAGAATTCACCAGTGAAACCATCTGAAGGACTTTTGTTCTTTCAGAGAGTGCTAATTACTGATTCAGTTTCCTTACTAGCAGTCAGTCTATTTAGATTTTCTTCTTTATTGTGTTTCAGTTTTGGAAGATTTTGTATTTCTAAGGATTTATCCATTTTTTTAGCTTGTCCAGTTCATTGGTATATAGTTGTTCAGAGTAACATGATTCTTTGTATTTCTGTGGTATCAGTGTAACATCATTTCTTTCTAATGTTATTTATCTTCTTAATCTTAAGTCTATCTTTTTATCTTGATTGAGCTAGCTAAATGTTTATAAATTTTATCTTTTCAAAGAACAAACTCTGAGTTTTATGGACTTTTATACTATTAGTTTAGATTTTTGCTTTAATATCTGTTATTCTCTTCCTTCTAACATTTTGTTTTGTCCTTCTTGCAGTCCTTGAGGTGTAAATTTAGGTTGTTCATTTGATATTTTTCTTGTTTCTAAAGGGAACCATTTAGGCTAAGAATGTTCCTCTTAGGATTGCTTTTGCTGCATATACATTTTGTAGGTTGTATTTCAATGTTTATTTGTATCAAGATGCTTTTTATCATGATTTTAATTTCTTTATAGATCCAAATAGTTGTTTAATCTGTGCATATTATGAAGTTTTTGTTTTCTGTAATTGATTTCTAGTATTATACTATTGTGGTTTGTAAAGATGCTTTGTAAATGATTTCAGTCTTTTAAAATTTAAGACTTTTTATATGATCTGGGCAGCAACAATAAGGACCTAACATAAGCAGAAGAGATTAAGAAGAGGTGGCAAGAATACACAGAAGAACTATACAAAAATGGTATTCATGACCCAGATAACCTCGATAGTGTGGTCACTCACCTAGAATCAGATATTCTGGAATGTGAATTCAAATGGGCCTTAGGAAGCATCACTACGAACAAAGCTAGAGGAGTTGATGGAATTCCCAGCTGAGCTATTTTAAATCCTAAGAGATGATGCTGTTAAAATGCTATACTCAGTATGTCAGCAAATTTGAAAAACTGAGCAGTTTTAATTCTAATCCCAAAGAAGGGCAGTGCTAAAAAATGTACAAACAAATGTACAGCTATGCTCATTTCACACGTTAGTGAGGTTATGCTCAAAATCCTTCAAGCTAGGCTTCAGCGTCCATGAACTGAGAACTTGAGATGTACATGCGAGGTTTCAGTGAAGCCGAAGAACCAGATATCAAATTGCTAACATTCATCGTCCAGAAGAACATATACTTCTGCTTCATACCTAGACAGTATATTACAAAGCAGAGATATCACTTGGCCAACAAAAGTCCGTGTAGTCAAAACTTTTCTCTTTAGAGTAGTTACATTTGGATGCAAGTTCTTGTTGTTGAGTCACTAAGTTGTGTCTGACTCTTCAGCCCATGGGCTGCATCACTCCAGGCTTTCCTGTTCTTCAGTATCTCCTGGAGTTTGCCCAGCTCATGTCCATTGACTCAGTGATGCTATCCAACCATCTCATCCTCTGTCACCCCCTTCTCCTCCTACCCTTAGTCTCTCCAAGCATCGGGGTCTTTTTCAATGAGTTGGCTCTCTGTATCAGGTGGCCAGAGTGTTGAAGCTTCAGCTTCAGCATCAGTCCTTCCAAAGAATATTCAGGGTTGATTTCCTTTAGAATTGACTGGTTTGATTGCTTGCAATCCAGGGGACTCTGAAGAGTTTTCTTCAGCACCACAATTTGAAAACATCAATTTTTCAATGCTGAGCCTTCTTTATGGTCCAATTCTTGCATCCATAAATGACTAGTGAAAAAACTGTAGCTTTGACGAGACTGACCTTTGTTGGTAAAGTAATGTCTCTACTTTTTAATATGTTGTCTAGGTTTTTCATGGCTTTTCTTCCAAGGAACAAGCATCTTTTATTTTCATAGCTGCAGTCACCATCTGCAGTGATTTTGGAGCCCAAGAAAATAAAGTCTCACTGTTTCCATTGGTTCCCCATCTATTTGCCATAAAGCGATGGGGCTGGATTCCATGATCTTGGTTTTTTGAATGTTAAGTTTTAAAAGCTTTTTCACGCTTCTCTTTCGCTTTCATCAAGAGGCTCTTTAGTTCCTCTTTGCTTTCTGCCATGAGGATGGTGTCATCTGCATATCTGAGGTTATTGACATCTCTCCCAGCAGTCTTTGATTCTAACTTGTGCTTTATCAAGCCTGGCATTTCTCATGATGTACTCTGCTTTAAATTAAATAAGCAAGTTTCAATATACAGCCTTGATGTACTAATTTTCCAATTTTGAATCAGTTCATTGTTCTATGTCTGGTTCTAACTGGTGCTTCTTGATCTGCATACAGATTTCTCAGGAGGCAGGTAAGGTGGTCTGGTATTCCCATCTCTAAGAATTTCCCACAGTTTGTTGTGATCCACACAGTCAAAGGCTTTAATAGCATAGTCAATGAAGGACAAGCAGATTTTTTTTTCTGGAATTTTCTTTCTGTTTCAGTGGATGTTGGAAATTTGATCTGTGATTCTTCTGCCTTTTCTAAATCCAGCTTGAACATGTGCAAGTGCTTGCCCATTCAGATTCATTTTAGTTCACTGATTCCTGAAATGTCGATATTCACTCTTGCCATCTCCTGTTTGACCACTTCCTGTTTACCTTGATTCATGGACCTAACATTGCAGTTTCTATGCAATATTGCTCTTTACAGCACCAGACTTTTACTACCAACACCAGTCACCTCCACAGCCGGGCATTGTTTTCGCTTTGGCCCAGCCTCCACATTCTCTCTGGAGCTATTTCTCCAGTCTTCTCCAGTAGTGTATTGGGCACCTACCAATCTGGGGAGTTCATCTTTCAGTGTCCTCCAAGAGGACTTACGCCACATGTGGTGCCTCCCAGGTGTTCTGCAGCCAGAGCCCCCGTCCCTATGCAGGCCACTGATGGCCCGTGCCTCCACAGGAGATGCTGCAACACTCAGAGGCAGGTCTGGCTCAGTCTCTGTGGGGTCCTGGGTCCTGGTGTGTACACGGTTTTGAGTCCTCCAAGCATCTCTGATGGGCATGGGTTTGATTCTAAGCATGATTTCTCCCCTCCTACCATCTTGTTGGGGCTTCCCTTTGCCCTTGGATGTGGGGTATATTATTTTTGGTGGGATCCAACATTCTCCTGTCAATTGGTGGTTCAGTGGTTAGTTGCAGGTTTGGAGTTCTCACAGGAAAAGATATGCGCACGTCCTTCTACTCTGCCTCTTGTTGAAGGTGGGGCTAATAACGCTTATATGTGCAGTCACTATCTGTGCTCGTATGGACCCCAGGTTCTGCTTTCCAGCCCCGCTGGCCTCATGAGGCCAGGAGGCGCTAGGGTGCAAAATGTCCTCGGAGCCTGGCCACCCCGGCTTACACAGTTAGTGTTTACTTTTTACAGTATAGCATAGGTAATGTTTACCTTTTATTCTCTCTAGTGCCTAGCCAGCTAACAAGTGGAGTCCTTGATTCTTTGTGAAAAAGAACTGTTATATAAATTATAACCTGATGGGATAAGCAAATATAGTCTTTACAGGATAAATATGATAATAATGGCATTCCAACAATGGCAAGAATTTCATAAGGCAAGTTTGAATTGAACATGAAACAGTAGAGTGTTTCAAACTGGTATTCACAAACACAGTAAGTTTACAGCTCAGAACATCATTTATAGAATAAACTGTTTAAATGTTTACTTGAAGTCACGTTAGAGTACTTACATTGACAACCCTTCTTTAACTCTTACCTGATCTGAAGTTTGATTAAGTATTCTTAGTAACATAATGAGGGGCTTCCCTGATAGATCAGTTGGTAAAGATTCCTGGATCAGGAAGATCTGCTGGAGAAGGGATAGGCTTCCCACTCCAGTATTCTTGGGTTCCCTTGTGGCTCAGCTCGTAAAGAATCTACGTGCAGTGTGGGAGACCTGGGTTCAATCCCTGGGTTGGGAAGATCTGCTGGAGAAGGGAAAGGCTCCCACTCCAGTGTTCTGGCCTGGAGAATTCCATGGACTGTATAGTCCATGGGGTCGCAAAGAGTCAGACACGACTGAGCGATTTTCACTTTCTTTCAATAGCAATCAATTTGGATTAGATTGAATTGGATATGGTTTATTTACATCTAAAATGATAAATTTTCGGCTCGAGAAATGCCAATAGTAGTTCAGATATTTACTATTAACAATAATAATTTAAAATATCTACTTAGAAGAGACTGAATATAAAGCCAAAGTCAGGTTGACAGTGCATGAAAACATCTAGGCAAAGTAGTGCTTTAGTTTAATTCCTCTACATATATTGTTTTGCGAGTTATATTGTATTGATAGTTATGCACCTATAGGAGGGAGCATGACAGTACACATTGCTGTGCATGGATGAGGAGGAAAAAATAAAACTGCAGCTACGTAATGAAGACAGGAAGGTAACTTACAGAAATTATAAGATTGAAAAGGGAGTAAGATGTTACTCAAAATACGTGGAAATCAAGGGCAAAATGAAATGAAGTTTTATAAATAATAAGAAGAGAACTGCTTAGTTTAAAATATCAATAAGAAAAAGAAACAGTAACACTTTTTGTTAATAAAAATATCTTGGTCATAAAATATTAGCTCCATACTTTAAGTGTTCAAAGAAGTGATGTAAAAGGAATTACCAACACACCCAGTAGGGCTCTGAGCCGTCCTGGGTAGAGAGGGGACATTTGGAAATTAGCTTTGACCTCTGGTTGGCAATGACTGCCTCAGCTCAAGAGAAGTCAACCCATGGACCAAATTAAAGTGAAGACCTAGATGAGGAGAAAGAAAGTCACATAAAGCCCCGGGAATCAGAGGGAATCACTCCACGCTTCTCCACGCCCCTCTCTTGAAGAGCTTCCCCAGCCGTCTCTGCTGGTTACCTTTGGATACTGGGGAGCCTTTGACCCCAGGCCCCGCCTTTACTGCCTCCCTTATACTTAAAATAAGTTACTCATACTTGATAGAAACCAGCGTCACTTTCTCTCATTAAAACCATTATCAAGTTTTATCTTGTTTTTTCATCTGTAAGAACAAGGGATCAGATACAGGGAGCACTGATTAAAAAGATAGGTGGCTTCTTGGAAAGAGCTCAATTGCAATCCAGCTATAAACAGATCCCTTGTTGCTTCTTTCCTGATGGGGTGGCAAAGGGGCGTTGGGGTTGTCTGAGTGAAACCACTCCGTGTGCCAAAATTCTAGATTCTCACCCTGGGCACAGTCTGTCAGAAGTATTCAAAGAGTATGCACCTAAACTTCAGACCTGAATGTGGTTTTCTGCTTGAGTTTATGAATCAGGACTTCTCTGTTCTTCTCATTAGAACAGTGCTCAGTATCACCTCACAAGAAAACTCAACTACTGAATGTGCTAAAGACCTGGTTCTTCTACCAAGCTTCTTAATGCCTGGCCCTTTCTACTGACCCACATATTCCTGGGCCGAGTGTTTGTCATGTGCTGTCGAGTTTGCAAGAGTATGATGACTGCATTATTCATTTTTAGGCCTCTTTATAGCAATATAAAATTTAAAAAGTGCTTTATTGCATGCATACTCACACACACATAAGCATTCACATTTAAAAAAAATGTTTAGAAGATGAACACCCATGTAGCCACTACACCAGGTCAAGAAATAAAATTCTGCCTGTACCTCTCTCTCTCTGGACATAAACACTTTTCTGACTTTTATACCAGTAACTTCCTCTCTTGAAATAGTTATAACACGTATGTTTGTGTTTCTAAAGAATTTATTATAGTTTAGTTTTGTCTGGTTCTGAAATTTTTGTAAGTAAAATCCTGTAAGTATTCTTTAGTGTCTTGCTTTGCTCTGCTCAATGTTTTGTCATTGATGTGATTTCATCACATTATTGAGTAAAGTTGTACTTCATCCTGTATTTGTTGTTGGAAGACACTGATTTGTTTGTGTAGTTTAAATATTTTTATTTATTTATATTATATATATATATATTTGTTTTCAATATAAATGTGTTTTCTTGTTTGCTTTGTAAAATATTCCTGCTTTCTAGCATTTTTCTGTAGCTCCATTTTATTCTTATATGTACATTATCCTTAGTATAACTCAGAAAAGAAATTGAAAGAAATAGGCAATAAAAGCCCACCTTTGTGTTAAATTTTCTTTCTTGACAGTCCCCTTCATCCTTCTGAAAGAGGTAGCTTTCTGTGAGGATAGAATGGTAAAGTTCCTTGAAGTGCAAGGAGCATCTTTGAGCTTAGGATCCTTTGATTTCATTTCTAAAGTCCAGTGTGACTTTACCCACCTGATACTGAATCCTCATCAGAGTTGCCTTTCTGTTCATGTCTCTGCAGACCTCAGTTCTGATTTCACTGATGGCCAGCCAGGTTGTCTCTGGACTTGGCCTGCACTCTCTCATTCCCCATAAATCTGTACCATCTTGAAGGAGGTTTTCCATGTACATTCTGCAGCCTGTTCCATATTTCTGTAATCTTACTCTCATTACTCAAAATTTTTAGATTCTTCTTGAAAAATGATTTTACTTTTTCCCTCTCTTTTTCTTTTCTTTTCCTCCCTAATAGAGGACAGAATAATACAGGCAAACTGATTTTAGGGTACAGGGCTTAGATAATATGGGGAGAGATCTCATGTATCCCAAAGCTTACCAAGTCCTTAAGGGCTGCCCCAGGCATGCCCCATCACTTACTTGGGCAGGGCCCGCTTCCTTCTGCTCAGTGGCCTTGTTATCTTGAACTGGGTTATTCATGGGCGGCAGAGCCCTTAGTCAATGTGTAAGAACCTACTCATCAGAGTCTATAAGCCAAGTCATTGAAGCCGACAGAACATGGCTTTTTCAAAGTTTTATTAAGTTGGAGCTCATTTTGGTTTTTTTATTTTAAAAAATATGATTCCTGCCATCTACCCATTAGTCCAGAAAATTTACTTCACTACATAGCATATGTTTCAAGATTGCATTATCTTTTGGTACTTGGTACATTTACTGCTGTTAAGTCTTTATTTGAAACTAATGTTTATAATGAGTATCCCTGTAAAAATTTATTTAAAACTAATTTTTCTTTATACCATATCTGGAAAGCATTAGAGGACCTATCAAAATAGGAGTCTTATATTGTATATCTTTTCATAAAGTAATAATGTATGTCTCATTAGATATACAATGGTATGAGTTAGATTTGATTCAATTTAATTGGTTTCTTAATTTCATGTTGTCTGGAGATTTTTAAACAGAAACATCAACATCATTATGATTCTCAAATTACATTGAATTCATTTTCAGAATTCTTCTCCAGAGCTTAAACTTCATTACTGGTCATTATAAAGATACACACATTTTAAAAATTTATTTATAAAACCATCGCTTGGTTGTTTTTTTTTTTTTTTTTTCTATTTATTTTTTTTTTAGTTGGAGGCTAATTACTTTACAATATTGTAGTGGTTTTTGCCATACATTGACATGAATCAGCCATGGATTTACATGTGTTCCCCATCCCGAACCACCCTCCCACCTCCCTCCCCATCCCATCCCTCCCTCCCCAGTGCACCAGCCCTGAGCACTTATCTCATGCATCCAACCTGGACTGGCGATCTGTTTCACATTTGATAATATACATGTTTCGATGCTGTTCTCTCAGATCATCCCACCCTCGCCTTCTCCCATAGAGTCGAAAAGTCTGTTCTATATATCTGTGTCTCTTTTTCTGTCATGCATATAGGGTTATCATTACCATCATTCTAAATTCCATATATATGTTAGTATACTGTATTGGTGTTTATCTTTCTAGCTTACTTCACTCTGTATAATGGGCTCCAGTTTCATCCATCTCATTAGAACTGATTCAAATGAATTCTTTTTAATGGCTGAGTAATATTCCATGGTATGTACCACAGCTTTCTCATCCATTCGTCTGCTGATGGGCATCTAGGTTGCTTCCATGTCCTGGCTATTATAAATAGTCCTGCAATGAATATTGGGGTACATGTGTCTCTTTCAGATCTGCTTTCCTCGGTGTGTATGCCCAGGAGTGGGATTGCTGGGTCATATGGCAGTTCTATTTCCAGTTTTTGTAAGGAATCTCCACACTGTTCTCCATAGTGGCTGTCCTAGTTTGCATTCCCACCAACAGTGTAAGAGGGTTCCCTTTTCTCCACACCCTCTCCAGCATTTATTGCTTATAGACTTTTGGATAGCAGCCATTCTAACTGGCGTGTAATGGTACCTCATTGAGGTTTTGATTTGCATTTCTCTGATAATGAGTGATGTTGGGCATCTTTTCAGGTGTTTGTTAGCCATCTGTATGTCTTCTTTGGAGAAATGTCTGTTTAGTTCTTTGGCCCATTTTTTGATTGGGTCATTTATTTTTCTGGAATTGAGCTGCAGGAGTTGCTTGTATATTTTTGAGATTAATCCTTTGTCTGTTGCTTCATTTGCCATTATATTCTCCCATTCTGAGGCTGTCTTTTCACCTTGCTTATAGTTTCCTTTGTTGTGCAAAGGCTTTTAAGTTTCATTAGGTCCCATTTGTTTATTTTTGCTTTTATTTCCAATATTCTGGGAGGTGGGTCATAGAGGATCCTGCTGTGATTTATGTCAGAGAGTGTTTTGCCTATGTTCTCCTCTAGGGGTTTTATAGTTTCTGGTATTACATTTAGATCTTTAATCCATTTTGAGTT